>NW_008649044.1:217246-217926 GCF_000247585.1 Phytophthora nicotianae INRA-310
GTACCAGTCTCCGTCGATCCACCAGTCTCGGTCGAACCACCAGTGGTAGGGAGACCACCCCACCCGTTGCCCGAGGATTGGATGGGGCTGTCGCCAGTGCCCGACGAAGTGGTAGTTTCGCTGCCACCGGTAGTTCCTGCTGAAGAGCCGAGAGTGTCGGTACCAGCGGCGTAAGTGGCAGTCGGCGGCTGCGTCAAGTCTGTCTGCATGTTTCCCATCGAGTCGGCCGACGCAGTAGCCACCGCGGCAGCAATAAGAACGGTGGCAAAGAAAACTTTCATGTGTGTTGTGGCTAGTAAATCTGTGTGTGCACTAAAAGGCAAGTTGTAGAATGACAAGACAGGCGAGCGCTCCAAGCGCATTTACACGATGATGATGCTCCTGGATGAGCGTCTGCTCATCGTGCCCCAAAATCTCGCTCGTCATTCCGGTTCCCGAGCATCAGCTGGGATTTTCGTGTGCATGGCCTACGTATTGTCCATGCTGTGGTTTTGTGGAGGCCACAAGCGGACAACGCTGGCCTAAATGACTACTAAAACTAACAATTACCTAATGCTGCTCGAATTAATGTTTTTCCAGGCATACTGTACAAACATTGCATGTACTAGTACTTCGAGGTTGTAGTTGTTTTTTTTTTTAAATAAATACCTCTATTGTGCCCGAAATGGCTGCTGGTACAA
>NW_008649044.1:220717-222260 GCF_000247585.1 Phytophthora nicotianae INRA-310
TTTTTTTTTTAAATAAATAGTGTGGTGTTTGAGCACAGTTCTTCACTCCAGAATGGTAACCAATGTTGCAAATGCACGATCCAATTTAACTTCGTGTGAAATTTATCTTATTGCTTTGTGTCGTTTCCTTACCGCTGTTTACTGCATCGCTTTGGCTTCTGTTTGAGTGGGGCAGCAAGATTTGCCACGGTGGACATCGACTCACATCTCGATGCACGAACGTTTCCATACATTGGAAGAGTGACGCTGCGATTGCATGAAATTTGCCCAATTGGACGGTGAATTAATAGAAGACATCTATTGGGCGAGAGGACCGTGTCTTCACCAGCAAGTTGTTTTCAATTGGACACTCCAATCCGGCGGAAGATGTTGATTTGAGCTTTGCTTCGATGTGTAAAGCGTTTTTGTGTGAGAACCACGTGCCATCCACACGCCGCCGTGCGACACCAATGCGAGCAGACCGCCATATTGACGCCCAATAGCCACAACTCTCTGGGTTTTAAAATTTACAAATTCTGCACGGGTGCATGTTTTACTGTACGGACTGGACCGTATTTTTACGAATCTAACCTGCCTCAAGTGAAATTGATGCCGTCGTATACTGTAGTGGTGTTGTTGATAGTAGCAACAACCACAGTTGAAACAGATTTCCCCCAAAAGTTACTGTACACGTGCCTACGAGTTACCTCTAAAAAATATAGATGCCTACTATCACGAGTCGTGATTCATGACCTGAAGTAGTTGAAGTAGCGTGAGTCAGGTTGTTGGATTCCAATTTGGAAAGGCAGAGCGCCGCTTGTCATCGGCTTGGACTTTCCGACCGAATCGCGGATAGTCTTGCTCAATTTAACGACCTTCGTACCCCGGAGTATTTTAAAAAGATCATGAAAGAGCCAAAGCAGGATGTGTGAGGTGTTGCCCCCTCGCATCAGTAATTCACCGCTGGATCACAAAATGTGACCCAACGAAATACTTCGAAGTAACAGTTTCGGTCGTTGGACGGAATAAAATGCTCCAGATAGCCCAACCTGGCAATCATGCAATATTGCCAGTATTGGTCAGGCATAGAGGAGACGAGTTGAGCAACAATGTAGCTCAACTACTGTTTTGCTCAGAATTTTACTCAGAAGTTGAACTTACTCAAAGTTTTACTCAGCGTAAGGAGAAGAGTTGAGCATCGATGCAGCTCAACTTCTGTTTACTCACAGTTTTACGCAGAAGTTGAGCTGCATCGTTGCTCAACTCTTCTCCTCTATGCCTGACCAATACCGGCAATATTGCATGATTGCCAGATCAGGCTACCATATTTGGTATTCATGTGCGCCATTGTCTACCATGATCAACCACAAGAAAATGATGGTACATTTACAACGCTGCTATTGCTTTTTATGTTATAATCACTTTTGAAGGCTTGCAAGCAGGGACTCCAGAATTGGTTCCAACTACAAAACACATATTTTAACACGCCATTAAATACCTAGACCGAGACATAACTGCCTTCAGTAGCATACACTACCGGTCAAAATAAACCGGCCACCCACGT
>NW_008649044.1:233498-360598 GCF_000247585.1 Phytophthora nicotianae INRA-310
GGTTTATTTTGACCGGTAGTATATACGGACCGTCGGTAGTGTATGCCAGTACCGTGTTTTTTTACCGCTGATAGATAAGCCTAGTATATTTTCAAGGGATATAGGTTTTGTATGCTGCTGCTCATCGTTACTTCATGTCATTTTAATTCTACTTAATCGTTACTTCAAATGTATTTGGAAAAAAATCTGTGGCCAACGAAGAGCTCACATCAGCTGCCACGCACTTCCGCCATGGCCTCCCGCGCGGTCTCCGTCTTCTACGGCTCACAGACCGGCTGTGCCGAGTCCATTGCCCAGGTTCAGTGCTGCACTCTGCTTCTATGTTCGCGCATTTGTGTCGTTAAATTAATATTTTTATGATATTGGCAAATTCCGCAGCGCATTTACGACGAGGCCCTGGAGAAGCAATTGGATGCAGAGCTACACCCGCTCAATGAGTTTCAGAAAGTGCGTTTTGGTTTCTTACTCTTTAGTGCTACAGTGGTGCTGGTGCTGAGTATTGCTGCTTGATAACAGAGCAAAGTTGAGACGCGCGACGGACACTTCGTGGTCATCGTGTGCTCCACAACAGGCAACGGCGACCCGCCTGACAACTGCGGCAAGTTTTGGCGCTATGTGAAGCGCCGAACGCAACCCGAGGACATGCTTGCCAAGCTGCGGTACACGGTATTGGGACTTGGAGACACCAACTACGACAAGTTCTGGTGAGACAGGATGGAGTGGCAGAGGAGTACGTGTGGGCTGACACTTTGGGTTTTATTGATGTAGTTTTATGGGCAAGAGCATTGAGAAGCGCATGCGAGAGTTGGGAGCGCAGAGCTTCTACGAGTTCGGTATGTGCCGTTGCCATCCCACTCCTTAGAGTCATACGTTTCGTCGTATGTCGTCTTACGATAATGCCATTTGTGAGTAGGTGCAGCTGACGAAGCGATGGGACTTGAGGACAGTGTGGAGCCATGGCTCAATGGACTATGGGAGGCATTTGACAAAGCAAATGGTGTGATAGAGGTCACCGCTGATGTTGTTACCTCAGTTTCGGATATCAAGGAAAGCACTGCAAATGGTGGTAACTCACTGACTACTGAGAAAACGTCGTCGACATCGACCACTGTGAACACGCCGTACATCTTGGACAACCTTATTTCGTACGAGAAGATGTTCGGCCCCCTGGACACTCCGACTGAGGTTCCTGAGGACCTCCCACGTCTACAACATTCGCTTCTGAGTGTGCATTTCCTGGGTGATGAAGAGCGGCAGAAACCAATTCACACGTCAACTACCGATGAAGATGATAAGGAAATTAGCTCGACGAACCCGTTCATGGCTTCATTGATTGGTGCTGAGTATCTTACCGCCCCACACGCCGAGAGAAAGGTTCTTCGTCTTGATATCGACGTCAGTGGCTCTGGTATTCAGTATGTTCCTGGTGACTCGATCGGAATCAAGTGCCCCAACCGAACGGAGGATGTGGATGCTCTACTGGCACGCTTGGGAGTCAGCGGTGATGAGGTTTTCTCAGCTGAACCGGTCGCCGCCACTAACGGACGTGCAGCAAAGCGGAAGAACACTTCGATTCACTTCCCTACGCCGTGCAGCGTCCGTGACGTCTTCTTACACTACGTCGACATCCTGAGCTCACCAAAGAAAGCAGCAGTTCGTGCTCTTGCGACGTATTGCACGGACGAGGAAGAACGTGCGCGTATGCTGCTTTTGAGCAGCAAGACTGGCGCAGACAAGTATACGGTAAGAACGTCTATCCGTAAAGCTATTGCGGTGCTTTTATTTCTGACAATCCCTTGGTATGTGATGTACAGGAGTTCATCACGGAGCAGCATCTCAACTTCGCGGAGATCCTACATTTCTTCCCGTCCTGCAAACCCCCACTCGACCACTTATTGACTCTGATACCGCAGTTAATGCCGCGGTATTACTCGATTGCGACATCGCCGCTGGTTGATCCCACTCGGCTGTCCGTGGCGTTCACTGTCGTAGAGTACGCAGTGGGCGAGCACGGCCTCCGTCGCCGCGGACTCTGCACGAACTGGCTGAACAAGATCTGTCAGCCGTTGATTGGCGCCAGTGTAGCTGCCTCTATAACCATCAAGATCCCAATCTTCTTGCGTGGCACGCAGGACTTCCACCTCCCTGAAAACTCTCAGTCACCGATGGTGCTTATTGGACCGGGTACTGGAGTTGCCCCGTTCATGGGATTTTTACAGCATCGCTACTACGAAGCCAAAGATGCGTCCGTAACTCGAGGTGATGCGTACCTGTTCTTCGGATGTCGACGACAGAGTGAGGACTGGCTGTTCAAGGAGCAGATGCAGGAATACGCCTCGAATGGCGCGTTGAGGCAGCTATTCATTGCTTTTTCTCGCGATCAGGATGAGAAGCACTACGTCCAGCACGACTTGCGCGACAATGTGGAGCTAGTGGCTGATATCCTATTGGGATCGGACGGCTACGTGTTTGTCTGCGGCGATGGCATGGCAATGGCTAAGGATGTTCACGCTGCTCTCGTTGGGATTTTGACAGAGCGTGCGGGGCTATCTCAGGAAGATGCCGAACTGAAGCTGCGAGAACTGGGAACGCAGCACCGCTACGTCCGTGATATTTGGTGATTCGCGCACGTAGTACACTCCTTAGATCTTGCTTTAGTTTACATGTAGAAGAGTTTGCATGATCTCCTCCGCCGGTTCGATAGAGGATTCAGTCTAGCACTTGTGTTCGACTCGACCGACATTTGAATTGAGGCGCAAGAGTATGCGAACCAGATTTTGCTCCCGAGTTGTACATCTCTCTCTCTACCACCTCTTACAAGAACACATTCTATAGAATTCAAAGAAAAAGTCTTCGGCAAAATATCATAATTAATGTGAATTAGCTTTGCTTCACGCAAGAAGAAACTTGGCCAAGGAAGAGGCTTATGTGCGCTCGCCGCGGATGCGTCGGGCCAGCTGGATGTCCTTCGGCATGATGGTCACACGCTTGGCGTGAATGGCGCACAGGTTCGTGTCCTCGAACAGACCCACGAGGTAGGCCTCCGAAGCCTCCTGAAGAGCCAGGATGGCCGTGGACTGGAAACGCAGGTCCGTCTTGTAGTCCTGCGCGATTTCACGCACCAGGCGCTGGAACGGCAGCTTGCGGATCAGCAGGTCCGTCGACTTCTGGTACTTGCGGATCTCACGCAGCGCGACCGTACCGGGACGGTAGCGGTGAGGCTTCTTGACACCACCGGCGGTGGGCGCCGACTTGCGAGCGGCCTTGGTGGCCAACTGCTTACGCGGGGCCTTGCCACCGGTGGACTTGCGGGCTGTCTGCTTGGTACGGGCCATGGCGCTCTAAAGGTTGCAGTTGCTTGTTTCTTGTTGCTCTTGTTGCTTGTTCTTGGTCTTGAGCTTGGAAAAGCGGAAATGAATCGACCGCAGATTGAAAAGAAAAGAAAAAAACGAGAGCGCGTCGCCAGCGCAGGAACGCAGTATACAAAGCGCAAGTGGTTCGGCAAAGGTGGTGTTCAAGAGGGGGAGATGACGCCTTTCGGAGGCTGGCGAACCCTTCAGGATTGTACTTGGATTTCGTATGTCGAACTCCTTGGGCGTGATTCGGGCCGGGCGGGGCGACGTCTCCGCCAACCATAACCAAACCAAGCTTTTTCCTCCCCTTGTCGCGGCTTCGTGTCTCTGGGCCACTCGCTCGCGCTGGCTCCCCCATCCCAGGCCGTCGGGCGAGCGTGAACTTAATATATAGGGTTTTGTATGGGCTGTCTTGGCCCCACCAGCCACATATCAACAGCTTCATTCAAAAATCGGAAGGTAGCGTCGAGTTTGACTTGCTTAAAGTATGCTAGCGTCACCGTCGTTACGTTCGACCCTTTCCACCAATCAGCGACCACCCTTACCCTGTTGCGCACATAGGAAAGGCCATACTGCACACGAATTTCAAGTTTCCCATACTGCACACGAATTTCAAGCGAGTGCTAGAGTCCTGCTGCTTTCACTGCTAGGAGGAGCAGCTCCCGAGTTGAATAGCAGAAGCCAGTGAGCAATCCAGGTGTACTGATGGTGTTTGAATACTGCTATTGTAGGGTACCATACTTATAATACAGCGATCTAATCGGCCACGAATTCGGACGAAGAATCTCCAGGAAATCGCTTCTTGGCACAAAACATCGATCAAACGCCAGCGAACGAACTGGCTACCGTGATGATGTTGACGTACATGAAGTGTTGAGTGTTGTGGGCGGATTCGACGCTGCTAAAACCTCTCTTGAAAAAAAAAATTGAGCGCCAACAGCTGCGTTCCTATATCGATTGCCACGTTTTGGTAAGTACATGCTGCTGCTGGTATTCGCAGCAGAACATGCTTCGCCAGCATAGGACTCCACTTTGGAAATAGCCCTTTCGTTTGCCACTGGCATTTTCGCTGCGATGTGCTTGTTGACTTTGCGCCAAGTCTGTGCACACCACAGCTGGTGAAGTGGACAGTTGATGGACAATCACGACCAGTACTCCCAAATTGGGAGTCCCAATTCAGCTTCAACTCAGCGATGGCGCGTCACTGTCTCATGTGACCCACACCACCCATTCATCTTCATCACCCGCTTGCAAAGCAATGGACTTCGAAGCACTGGCGGCGGAATGCCGCAGTGCTGCCTTCCGGTACGCTTCTCTAGCGAATGACTTCGCAACATAACTACCTTTCTCAAATGTGCCGACACTTTTTTGCGCCTCTTTATCTTTTGCATTGAGCTTAACTTGTTGTAATGCAATGCTTACCCTTTAGTTAATCGCCGCTGTGTTACTCCTGTGGACACATGCTAGATGATACCGACTAGTGTTGCAATGGCTTAGCTTAAGTAGCATAAGCCCTTCTAGGAGAAACCCAGTTGTGCTAATTGCTCTTCCAGCGCTGGGCGCTTCCCTCCAATTTTGATGGAAAGATCGTTTAAGATATTTGTGCCTGTGGCATCGGGGTCAACGCTCCAGCCAGGCAAGGGATTGATTTACCCGCCGGAAATGTGTTGCAATCAAAAGGAGCAATTGCATGAAAGCTAGATATTGCAATACCCAATTGGAGTGGAATCTGCAATACTCAACTGCAACATTGATCTACAGAAGTCGTTGCTATCCTAATTCATCAGCGGGTGCCTACGAACTCCATCAGCTCCAATGCTCAGCCAACGCTACACCTGCTACAATTAGCAGGGCTAAAGAAGCGATAAAACCTTGAAGACATAGTATCTAGAAGTAGAGTGTAGTGAGCTTTATATGTGAAATGACGTTGAAGTGAAGTATTACAATTTTAGATTGCAATGCCCAATTGCATGAGCCCCACGGATTGCAATACTCAATTGCATTCGACAAGCTAACTGTCATGTAAACTGTAAAAGAGCGTAATCAGAAATCGATGCAAATTGATTTTTCCCCTGCCTGCCTCCAGCGTGTGTTGGAGCTCGGGCACCAGAACCCTGCAACTAGGAGCACACAATCTGCTGGATCGACGGTGCAGCAACAATCAAACGGAGAACCGTTCGAATACAGTCTGGTTTGATCGGCGTTGTTTATCATGATGCTCTGCGGGCGCAGAGAACGGATGCATAACTAAACACGACTCTAGAAAATGCGATGATGCAGTTTTGTGGAAGACGGCACAGTTAAAATGGCGAAAAAGGTGTGATCTAAGACGAATATGTTCCTCCACTCCATTATAATTAGTGTTTGTTGTAGCGACGACTCATTCGCAATCGACGGGGCCAGAATGGCCAGTGCTACTGGAGAGCATATTTCCGATTATGCTAGATCGACGATGGAAGGTGGTGTCTACGTCGAGTGGAGCGGCGACCAGCGAATGTTCCGGGTAGTCTCCGAAGAATCAATGGAAAAGCAATTTTCAGCGCTAGGACTACGGCCTGATATGCAGCAAGAGAGAAACGAGACTAACCAAGCAGATCAAGAGTTAGAGGAACTAACTAGACGTTTTAAATACTGCTTGGGAGACTATGACTTGTCGTCAGCCATTTTAGAAATGCAAGCACTTCGTACACGAATATTGACGAAGATCCTGGAATCCCGAACACCTTTGAGATGGTTTCCCGGCTTTCTGGTTGCATGGCAAAATCTACTCAGCTTCATCGGCGAGTGTGGTGACATTCAATTTCCCTCTATAGATTTTGTTGAGTATTGTCGAGAACTCACGGCACTAGCAAACGGTTGGAAGCTCATCGGCGACGTCGCACAGGCTCGCTCAACATTAGGAAAGTGTTTCGAAGTGACTCGACGTAACCTCAAAGTGCCTCTAGCAGAAACAGCTCCCTTCGAAGATGACGACAGCCAAGCGCTACGATGTGCCGCCAGATCGGCAAAGAAACTGCTTCTCGACTGTGTGGCATTTCAATCCTCCCTGGATCGCACCAAAGAACTCTTTGGACGTCATGAGGCACCAGCTCACGTGCTATCCTCTCTTAGCAAGGATTTCTGGACTTTAATCCGCGAAGCCCCGTTCTCCGTTGAGCTGGCAATTTCCCTGGCACAATGTTTGATGAAGCAGCGTCAGTTCGCCCTGGTGACGAGGTTTTTGGAATATTCACCCTTTTCAGGAGAGGATGGCGAGTTGACACTGATACATGCACAAGCGCTGACCTATGTGGGGTTTTACAGGCAGGCAATTTGGATTGCTGAAGTGTTCACTACACAACACAACGAGATAACCTCCGCCAAACCATTGCAGAGTTATTGCGATCAATTGGTGACTCTGCTTGCTTATCGGGAGAAAGCTGACGAATGGCTGCGACTAGACCAATACGAGAAGGCAATGACAGCTTATGATGAGTGTTTGGCTTTAGTGGATCCAGCCGACCATAAGCAGATTGCTGCGTTGCTGTTCGGGTACGCAAATGCTCTCTTGGGACTGGAAAAGGTTTCTGCCGCGATCAAGGATTTCGAAAAGAGTTTGCAACTAGACCCATCGAATAAAGTCGCATCCATTCGATTGCAAACAGCGTGCTTACAGTTACAGACAGCACGAATCAAGAAAGAGATTTCTGGAAACCGCTTAAACAATAAGCCGCGAAGAATGAGTAAGTGGTACAAGTAAAGCGATAACTGGAGAGTTCTATGCGTCACCACATTACTCCTCCTTGTTCGTCAATTTGACTTTACCATCTACCCCAATATCCGCTTGCATCTTTGCTTTGTCAAGCGCAGCATTCGAGGCTGCATCCATTCCTTGTGGCCGCAGAGCGTTGATATACGATTGGTTGGCTTCGTTGCCCTCACACAGATTGCGAAGAGCGACCAATGACCATTCTCGGATCATTGGGTTTGTCTCGTCAATGTTACAGTGGTTCAAAAACAAAGGTAGGTAACCTTCCTCACGTACGAGATCCTGGTGGTCTGTATGCCGGAAGCTCAGGTTGCCGATGACGCGGATCAAGCCAGACCTGTACCCGAACGGCTCCCCGGTTGCTTGTGTCTGCATCGTCGAACCCGCAGCCCTAGTGTTTCTAGTTGTAGTGCTCTGGCGCCCAAGCTCCCAGACACGCTGCAGCTCCTGAAGCAGTGACAGTAGTACTTCTCGAGCCCCCTCGGCGTTAATTCTGGTGTTACCAACTGTCAACTCTCCAAGTACATCGAGCAGCATCAGTTTGGCTTCGTTTTCAAGTTCACACCACACTTTCTTCCTGATCTCGTCCACTTCTTCCGGTCTGTCTTCATCACCGACAGTGATGATATACGCCCACGTACTCTTCACAAACTCAAACGTTCCTTCGGGAAGTGGCTGATTTTTGCTAGTCTCTTCTTGAATGGTTGCTGGCAGCGATGTCTTGGGTGACGAGACAGCCCACATCGTGAACATCCGTAGCAGAATCAGTTGCTCCGGAGTCACTCGAGACCAAAGTTTGCTCAGCATGTGCGCACCCACAGCGTTGTAAAGGTCTTTGGCGCGACTGTCGCGGAACAGCACTCCAAACAACGTACAGATCCACTCGAACGCGGGGTCCTCATCATCGATGCGCAGTTCACTTGATAACGACGCATTAGACTCTAACTTCGGAGGCTTTGCCATGCAGCGATGGAGAATCGTGATCACCAAATTGCGAGCGCATATCTAAAAAAAAAAAACACCATAACAAAAACAGAGTAAATATTTCTCATCGATGAGGCCTGCCAACTTTTTTTGCATACCAGGTCGACACGACGAGCGGAAACTTCCTCGATTTCAGAGCCATCGGTGCTATTTGAGTTGACGCAATTGAGGATCAGCGCCACAGCAAAAGCAACCACTTTACGATACTCGTGGCACTCCACCAGTATTTTCTGTTCATACAAAAGTCAGTGTATTGCTCAGTAGCAGTAGTCATTAGGCATCCCAGTCACGCACCTGAAAATCGTCGGGGAAGAACAGCTCCCATGCTGTCGCCTGGCTGGTCGTGTTACTGGTGACTGCATTAACGCAAAACTGGAGCGCGACTTGGGCTAGAAGTACAACACGACTGCGTTCAGCATGTACAAAAGGTTAGTATCAATGCAATAGCCAATACTCTTTTACTAAATGTCCGTTCACAAGCTGGAAACAGTAGCAACTTACCCTTTCAATGTCTCGTCCTCGACGTCCGCCCACAGACAGCAATTTACCACAACGTCATGCGCCTACATAACACGATCACTTCGTCAGGGCTGCTTTATAACCCACTCGCAACCGACACTCAAGCACTAAAGCCCTACCAGTTTGATAAGTCCGGCATCCCGGCACGCATCCTGGTTGGCACTGCACGCAGCGCAAGCATTGCGCAAGAAGCGGAACGCCGCTGTCACAGCTCCAACTTGACTAGAAGCGCGGGCGATATTAGCCACAACAGGCTTGGGTGGCGAGAAGTCTTCCTGCAGAGATTCGGCAGTCGGATTCTTGCCATTCACGCGGAATGTATAGCCCAATCCGTCGTCGTCCTCAACCGCGGCACCTGCGTCCTCCGCATCGTCCCCAGTAGTCACAACAGTTTCCGCGGACAAAATCTGTGTCTTTAGCTGCTGCACATAGTCAGCGATCGTCTCAGCGGCCTGTGTCCATACTGGTGATGCAGCCAACGATTCTCTAATGCAGTTAGCATCGCATTACAACAAGTTAAGCTCAATGCAAAAGATAAAGAGGCGCAAAAAAGTGTCGGCACATTTGAGAAAGGTAGTTATGTTGCGAAGTCATTCGCCAGAGAAGCGTACCGGAAGGCAGCACTGCGGCATTCCGCCGCCAGTGCTTCGAAGTCCATTGCTTTGCAAGCGGATGATGAAGATGAATGGGTGGTGTGGGTCACATGAGACAGTGACGCGCCATCGCTGAGTTGAAGCTGAATTGGGACTCCCAATTTGGGAGTACTGGTCGTGATTGTCCATCAACTGTCCACTTCACCAGCTGTGGTGTGCACAGACTTGGCGCAAAGTCAACAAGCACATCGCAGCGAAAATGCCAGTGGCAAACGAAAGGGCTATTTCCAAAGTGGAGTCCTATGCTGGCGAAGCATGTTCTGCTGCGAATACCAGCAGCAGCATGTACTTACCAAAACGTGGCAATCGATATAGGAACGCAGCTGTTGGCGCTCAAATTTTTTTTTCAAGAGAGGTTTTAGCAGCGTCGAATCCGCCCACAACACTCAACACTTCATGTACGTCAACATCATCACGGTAGCCAGTTCGTTCGCTGGCGTTTGATCGATGTTTTGTGCCAAGAAGCGATTTCCTGGAGATTCTTCGTCCGAATTCGTGGCCGATTAGATCGCTGTATTATAAGTATGGTACCCTACAATAGCAGTATTCAAACACCATCAGTACACCTGGATTGCTCACTGGCTTCTGCGATTCAACTCGGGAGCTGCTCCTCCTAGCAGTGAAAGCAGCAGGACTCTAGCACTCGCTTGAAATTCGTGTGCAGAATGGGAAACTTGAAATTCGTGTGCAGTATGGCCTTTCCTATGTGCGCAACAGGGTAAGGGTGGTCGCTGATTGGTGGAAAGGGTCGAACGTAACGACGGTGACGCTAGCATACTTTAAGCAAGTCAAACTCGACGCTACCTTCCGATTTTTGAATGAAGCTGTTGATGTGGCTGGTGGGGCCAAGACAGCCCATACAAAACCCTATATATTAAGTTCACGCTCGCCCGACGGCCTGGGATGGGGGAGCCAGCGCGAGCGAGTGGCCCAGAGACACGAAGCCGCGACAAGGGGAGGAAAAAGCTTCGTTTGGTTATGGTCGGCGGAGACGTCGCCCCGCCCGGCCCGAATCACGCCCAAGGAGTTCGACATACGAAATCCAAGTACAATCCTGAAGGGTTCGCCAGCCTCCGAAAGGCGTCATCTCCCCCTCTTGAACACCACCTTTGCCGAACCACTTGCGCTTTGTATACTGCGTTCCTGCGCTGGCGACGCGCTCTCGTTTTTTTCTTTTCTTTTCAATCTGCGGTCGATTCATTTCCGCTTTTCCAAGCTCAAGACCAAGAACAAGCAACAAGAGCAACAAGAAACAAGCAACTGCAACCTTTAGAGCGCCATGGCCCGTACCAAGCAGACAGCCCGCAAGTCCACCGGTGGCAAGGCCCCGCGTAAGCAGTTGGCCACCAAGGCCGCTCGCAAGTCGGCGCCCACCGCCGGTGGTGTCAAGAAGCCTCACCGCTACCGTCCCGGTACGGTCGCGCTGCGTGAGATCCGCAAGTACCAGAAGTCGACGGACCTGCTCATCCGCAAGCTGCCGTTCCAGCGCCTGGTGCGTGAAATCGCGCAGGACTACAAGACGGACCTGCGTTTCCAGTCCACGGCCATCCTGGCTCTTCAGGAGGCTTCGGAGGCCTACCTCGTGGGTCTGTTCGAGGACACGAACCTGTGCGCCATTCACGCCAAGCGTGTGACCATCATGCCGAAGGACATCCAGCTGGCCCGACGCATCCGCGGCGAGCGCACATAAGCCTCTTTGGTGTCTTCTCCGCTTCTTCGAGCTGCATGCAGCTTATTTTTCTTATCGCCAGTTAGCTTTCTTTGGCTTGCTGTGTGTGATGGGGCGTAGTACAAGCACGCAACCGGTAGTATTTTAGCCTTATTATTTGCAGTAAGAAACTTTTCAACACGAAACGTTCCTGGTTCATCGTCCTAGCAAATTGCACGTGGGAACATTTCAAAAAGCGATCAGACTACCGGTATCGATTTGAATTGCGTTGGGTAAAAGAAGTGACTCATAAAATACATTCAAATTTTGAATATATCATTTCTGTGGTGATTGTTGCTAGATCAACGTTACTCTCGCTACGCTAACAATGCCGCTTTGTAGGTTGCGTCAAATTCATCGCCACGCTACGCCTCATTGTTGCTCAGTTTGTCCATGAGCAGTTGCTGCTCGTCGGCTATCTTCGTAAGCGATTGATACTGCAAGTTGTATCTGTTTAATTCGGAGAGCCATTTTGCAAAGCAAGAATTAGCAAACAAAGTTACAGTCCGGCCAACCCATCGCTCCAACGTACCGTTCCAGTTCGGTCTTCTTCTCCTTGATCAGTAGCTCTAGCATTTGCTTCTGGCGATTCCGATTCTCTACCTCGCTGTCCACTCGGTTGCGTTGGCCGATTGCCTGTCATTTGCCACTAGGCTCTTAGCTTCTCCGCCAACGTCGATAAATCCATTTATGGCTGTCATACCTTCAGCTTCTCACGCTCAATGCGTTTTGCTTGTCCCTCCATCACCTCTAGTACGCCCTTGACGATCGCATGGAACTCTTCAAGCTCTGTATGACGTGCAGCAAGTTTTAGATTCGACCATTTCAGATTGGGAAGGCAGACACGTACTTGTAGCAAATTGGTTGCTCTCTTGCTCGAGCTCCTGCGTGTGTGTGATGTTCTCCTTGTCTAGCACGCGCACTTGACAATCATCATCGAAGCAAATGCTCGGGAGCTGGTTGTCTCCGCGACTCATGCTTTGTTTGTGAAGGCTGCGACTTTTCGCCTATCTTATATTTCCGGTATACCGGTAATAATAATTTGAGTATTTTTGCAAGGAAATTTATTTGATAATCACCTTTTATAATTGCAATGCCCATTTGCGAAATCGAGCGAAAATGAACACGAACGTGAAGCGCCTCCGCAAGGAGCTGCAGGAGCTCAAGAAGAACCCGGAGGAGGACATGGTGCTGTACCCGGAGGAGGACACCATCATGCGCTGGAAGGCCTATATCCGCGGCCCCAAAGACACCCCGTTTGAGGACCGCTGCTTCGAGCTGGCTATCCAAACCACACCGCTTTACCCCATGGAACCGCCGAAGATGAAGTTCATCACCAAAATCTTCCACCCCAATGTGCACTTCAAGGTAACTGGAAACAGTAACTACTAGTAGTAACGCGGAGTTAAAATGGTCACAAGTGGGGTTGCAGTTTCTGATTAACCTTCTTCTGTGTTATGTCAATCGCTGCAGGATGGCAGCATCTGCCTGGACATACTTAAGCGCGAGTGGTCTCCCGCGTGGACTTTGAGGGTGAGCAACGTGTTGCTATTCTGCACGTCTGTGAGACTCACTAATGTGTGGATATGCCTAGGCTGCGTGCTTGGCTGTGATCTCGTTGCTGTCGGACCCAGCGGCAGACTCGCCCCTCAACTGCGACGCCGGTGAGTGAGCACTGTGATGATGACTAGAGAGGTGGGCTTAGGTACTGAAGCTGGCATACTGTGTGTCGTGCAGGGAACATGATTCGTGCGGGTGACATGTTGGCCTATAACACCATGGCTGAGATGTACAAGAAGGAGTACGGACTGCTGGAGCTTCCCAAGGATCCGTTCTAAGTCTGCAAACACAGCGCCTGTACAGTAAAGTTTGCATGAACGTTTGGGCGTCTTAGGGTGATAACAAATCCACTGCTTAGACGTTTATATTTCTTCCTTCTGTCCATTTAGCAACGCAGGATGTTCGGCTTGCTTAACCAAGTCGCCATAGTAAGCAGTCACGACCTTCAGCTGCTTGTTCAGGAAAATCTTCTCGCACTCCACGGGTTCACCAGGCGTTAATGCCTCTAAGTCCTTGGTGGGTGTACCCCTCGGGAGGTAGTATGCAATATTCCTTGTTACTTGACGAGCCTTGGCAAACAGGTCCAACCCCGAGACGCCTTTCACAAGCATTTCTTCCAAGCTGAAGTGCTTTCGACTGTACTTCACGCCTCCCCATGGCGGAGATAAGAACACTGCATCAGCCTTGACGTTTGGCAGGATATCAATCGAGTTGCCAACGATAAACTCGATCTTGTCCGCGACACCATAAATCGCAGCATTGTGTTTTGCCATGCGGATCTTTTCAGGGTCAATGTCGATCGCAATAACCTGCTTGCACGTCATCGCTAGCTGGATCACGTTCCCGCCGCAACCTGAGAAAGGATCAACCACGACATCACAGGCAAGACGCTTTGATATATGCTCAGCAATTACTTGAGGTGTCACCTGTATGCAGTATGTCAGCTACTGGTACAATAATGTATAGTAGCAGAGTACGACGTACCGAGTACCAACTTTCGTGGTCCAGCTGGATGCCATCTTCAAACTTCTCGAAAAGAGTATGTCTTTGCAGGTAGAACTTAACAACGTCCTTTGGAACTGCAACACATCCACAGAAGATTACGTGAGTAAGAACTCAATAAGCTCTCTCGCAGCAAGAGCCAGTACCTACCTGGATACTTGTTTTTCTTCTTCTTTCCAGTTGAGTTCTTATGTTCGATATCACGGATAGTCTGCTCCTGAGATTTAGCTTCTCCAACCACCTCAACCTTCTCGATGACACGCTCCGCCACTTCTCCATCTGAGTCGTACACGACGCGAACCTTGTCGACAATCGTCGTCTCCATTTTCGGAGCCTCCTCCTCTGCAACTTGCTCCTCCCCATCAACAGCAATTCCCTCTTCACTTCCATCTTCTTGTTGCCCAGCGTTCACAACACTGTTGCTCTCTTCACCATCCACTTCCCCGGTCTCTTCCTCGTCTGGAAATTGCTCCTCCTCTTCCTCCAGTGATCTCTTGCGCTTCCTCGACGTCTTAGAGCCCGATCTGCCACCAAAACTCAGTGGTAAAGTACCCTCCATTCCTGCTATCTTCATCTCCTGCTCTAACTGATCTTGTGCAGCCCTATACATATCCGCGCATGGGTCTTCTTCATCTCCATCCTCAACCGCGCCACCGTTTGCTAGGCGTCGACGTTTGTTTTTCTTGCTTTTCTTGCCTTTCCGAGGCTACCAACACGTAAAAAGCACACCGCAATAACCACCACACATCAGCAATGCACCTCCAGTCATTACAGTTAGCAATTCTACCTCCTCGTTCGCTTGCGACTTGCGGCTGCGCAGCCGCACTTCCGTCACCAGTGCCATGCCTCTCAAACTGAATTCGGACATTTTCATTGGATACTTAAAAATTGTTTTTCTACCAATCTGAATGCTGTATTTTTGTTGAAGTGTACATTTTAGAAATTGCGGAATCATGCCTAGAAGCCGCGTCGCCCTGGGCGTCATAGCAGCATATCTGGGCCATTGCGAGGCATTACCAATAGTGGAAGACGTCGTGTGGTTTACGGGCTCTCCGTCCTCCCGCTGGAATGCCGTAGCGTCGACGTCGGTGTGCGCACTCGATGTTTTCCACTTCGGAGTAAGATTTCCAGCTTTTCAATACAAGAATCATGACAATTTTCAATGGCAATTAGTGGCCAAAGATGCAGAAGGGTCGGTAAAAGACGCTGTCGTGGCTTCCGGGCCACTGAAAGTGACGCAGTTGAGCAGAGAAGAGTTCGAGCAGGAGGAAGAGAGAGAAGAAACTGCTGAAGAGGGAGAGAAACAGATAGAAGAAGGGCTGGAATGTAATTTTGATCCGGAATTTTGCACCCCGAAGCTGGTAGGTATTCGTCTACCGGATGTCGATGGGGAGAACGAGGACGGATTTCCCTTGCAGAAAGACCATTCCATAGTGTTGGAGTTCGAACAGCCCACAAACCGACCTGGTGCGAGCTCCAAGGAGGAGATTGATCGATTTGTGAGCTTTACAGAATATATTGGCGATGAATTAGAAGGAATATGGTCAGATGACGGCCGAGTGCTGGTGATTCGGATTAAGGACATTGATAATGAAAAAGTGAAGCCAGTGGGAGAGTTAATGCAAGGGTTACTGCATACAAGTCTGTCTGTTGCAGTGGGGAAGGAAAGAAATGTGCGAAAGGCGTGGTACGAAGGTTTACAGAGTTTACGAGTTGAGCCGCCCGGGATATATGCAATTCATGTGTCTGGTCTGGATGAGGTGGCGTTCTGGTCACCTGAGGTCACAGTTATGCCTTGTGATGCATCGTTTATTGTACTGGATCCAACGCGAGCTGCAGTAGCAAATGGGAAGAGCTTGTTGGGCGAGGTGTCGAGTGATACGCATCCAAGTTTTGCAATCGATGGGGTGATGACGCATGGTGGAGATGAAGGGTTTGTATTGCCGCACGATTTAATTCAGATGGAGATGCCAGGCTCCTGGAGCCTAAGCTTTTGGGTGTTTTTGACAGAAGATTCTACGGGTAGTTTTCGAACTTTGTTCTTCAATGGAGACGGCGAGAATCAGCAGCGAACACCATCAGCGTGGTGGAAACCAGACGAGCGTCGGCTGGTGCTGCGGGTAAGCACAAATACCAGCACTGACATTGGACTGGATAGTCGCAACGAGCTTCCTCTAAATGAATGGATTCACATGGGATTTACATTCGTGAACTGTTCTCAAAGTGCCGCATACGGAGCATGTTCACAAAATAAAACAGCTAAAAGCTGGGATTACTCGTATTCATTTTATGTCAACGGATTGCTAGATGCAGAGGTGCGTATCCATGAATCTGTAGTTGCGAACACTGGTCCGTTGCATATTGGCAAGGGACCGTGGACGGATGGAATGAAAGGATTTACCAGCAACTTGAGAGCATTCCCCGTTCCTATCTCGTCAGAAGAACATCGTCAGCTCTACTTCTCGGGAAGGCACCATCACAATAACTACGCGGACTGCAGTGATAATTCATACTTCGATGAAGAAATGAAAAAAGCGACAATGCAAATATCTTACTTGTCCCAGTGCTTCGATTATGGAGAAAATGATACCGTGGTAACCAGTGATGAAGGTTATGATAATTCCCGTTTTGAAGAAATTCAAGCGACTACGTTTGAAAAATCCGCCGCAGCGTTGGATTCATGCGATCCGGATGGATGGGATCTCTTACTGGAAGCTGCAGACCTGGAGCACCCAGCTGCCTGTCGTGGTGTTGGCGAGGCATATTTGTTTGGATCATCTTCAGCTCTTCATCATTGCCCAGCACCAGAATCCATTAGTCAAAACTGGACACTTGCGGAAAAATATCTCGCTAAAGCTTTTAATGGTGAAATCTACAGTGCTGGAAAATCTCTTGCGCTCCTGCTTGCAGTTATTAACACAGATACATTACAACTCGACTTGTTGACAAATGGGCTAATCCATTTTGCTGCAGCTAGTGGTGAAAAAGATGCGTTTGCTATGCTGGGGCGTCGATATCGCGCTTCTGATGTGGAGATAGCAGCGTATCACTATTATCATGCGGCGGTGGAAGCGGCAAACGCGTTTCATCAACTTGGAAAGCAGCCACTGCACGAGATGACGCGATTGTTTGACTCTTTCGAGAGAGATATTACTGTGGGTGAACGAGGCGACGATGACGAGTTGATTCAATTCCAAAAGGTACGCGCAGATAATGGTGATGTTGAGGCGATGGCAGCAATGGGGGATCTGTATTATTGGGGTGCTCATGGGGTCCCACGTGACCATACACAAGCATACAACTATTTTAATCGAGCAGCTCAAGCTGGTAATGTAAACGCGCAATCAGCTGTGGCAGGTATGCTTTTGAAAGGTGAAGGAACAGCTCAAGACAATGTCACCGCTATCAAATGGTACGAACAAGCTTCAGAGAAGAATCATACTCGAGCACTGAATGGTTTAGGATTCATCCACTTCCACGGTAGTGGTGGCGTCCCTGAGAACAAGACACTTGCTCTCGAGTATTTTGAACGTGCTGCATTAAACAAAGAAGACGGCGACAGTATCTTTAACGCTGGATATTGCCATGCCAAGGGCCTTGGTACAAGTGTAAACGTCAGTCGTGCCATGGAATTCTATGACATGGCAGCGAGAGAATTTGGACACTTCGATGCCATCTTTGAAATGGGAAAGATTCTGATGCTTGGAGTGTCTGGAGTAGTGCCACGTAATAGTGAAAGAGCAGTAGAATATTTGAAGGCAGCGTGTGATGGAGGACAATGGGGGCGTGTAGTGAGGAAGGGGTTCGATCTATACACTAATGGAGAGTATGAACGCGCTGTTGTTGCGTACCATGAAGCTCGCGAGCTTGGATATCCTGTAGCAACCAGCAATTTAGCCTTCCTCTACGACCAACGTCTGTTGCAACTAGGGAACATAGCGAGTGAACGCAGAGCACTGAAGTACTTGCTATTGGCGAATACTGAAAACGGCGACAGAGAAACCCTCGTGCGAATCGGAGATTATCACTACTACGGACTTGCTGGAATGCGTAAGGATCCAAAGGTTGCGCTGCGGTGGTACAGTCGGGCAAGTGCTGAGGGTGTCGCTGTTGGAGCCTTTAATGTTGGTCAAATGTACGAGTTTGGCGACGGTGTAGGAGTTAATCTGGAACGTGCGCAACGATATTATGATCGCGTGTTGGAGCTCTCAGGTGGAGCAACAGAAACTCAGTTAGCAATCCGATTCGCAATGGCTAGGCTAGCCATGCGAAGTTGGTTGCAGAACACTCCTTTTGGCAGACTTCTTGGGCCGGAAAGACCGCTAGATAGAGCGGAAACGAACATGTCAGCTTCAAACTCGACCGCGCTGTTTGACGCAACTACGAGCTTCTTTGACGGCAAAGTGTGTGTGCTAATTTCCACAACGGCGATCATTTGTGTCTCGATCGCTGTGTGGTATTTCCACAGCAATTAATAACAACCAGGCGAATTAATTTCTCATCCCAGCGTCGACAAGATTTAACGAGCAGTGGTGTGAGCATCCGGTCGGACAAACTGTCTCGTGAGCAAACCATTCCGTTAGGTGATCCAAGTGGCCGCCATGTGCACATACAGGACACCAGACATAGAGACCCCGTACTGGTAGTTGACTACAAACAAACAAAAGAATAAGTGAACACCTACATCTTTTGCTCATATGCTTAAAGGTGACGTACCAGATGGAGCATAATGTGGCAGTGTTGCTGCAACTTGTACAAAGCGAGATTGGTACACCAAGGTCGCTGGGGCCAGACGACTCGAGAGGTTTGGAGCATCTTGCACAATTGAAGTAGACGCTCGTGGATTTCTACAAAGCACAGATCAGTATCGTCATTGCAGTCACACCATAAGCAACTTTTACAACATACCATATTCATCTGTCGAATGGATTGGTCCGAGCAATTTGCGACCAGTTCGTTTGCCGTCGTGTAGATCTGCAGCTGATGAAGCAGATCGATGTAGTGCATGTAAATGTGCTGCAGCCACGCCTTCCCCATGACTTTCTCAACACTAGTCACTTTCCCCACGACAACCGTGATGGCAACACACGACTGTAAATCTCCGATCTCCGTGTAATACTCCAGTACTTCCTTCAGCACATCATCACGTAGATGGCCTAGATCCCCCATGACGGCACTCCCATTCATGATCATCGATGAATTCCCGCGTACGTTGGCCACTCCAGACGTTCCATTGCGATCTCCAGCTTCTCGTCCGATCTCGTTTGCGTGTCTTCCAGTATGATCATACGGATACGGATCGAATCCTTCCATCGCTTGCGGATTGACATGGTCGAGTTGCTCCAGTAACATAGTCGTCTCGCTCGCGTTATGACCGTGAGTCGCGTGACTGTGTCCATCATGACTAAACTCTTCGCTGTCGTGCCTGTCGTCTCTCTGCACAAAACCATCCACTTGGTCGTCGTGGTTGCTGTCACTTGGAGAACGCTCGCGGTTTTCGTCGTCCAGATCTCGATCTTGACCATCTTCGGCAGTATAATGTTCGTTGGTCTTCAATTTACCTCCACTCCGCTTAACTTTTGCAATATCTGCTTCTTCGTTCGCATACAGAACTTCCAAGATGCGCCACATCTGACACAAGTGCGAATTTCCGGTGACAAATGCGGCCAAAGCGTTATGCGCACACATTTGCGCGAAGCTAACTCCACCCTTATCACCACCACCTCCATTACTGTTCTTGCTGGCGCCTTCGGGGAATAGCATGTAGTGCTTAGCCAAGAACCGGAACGTGTGCTCATCAAACCCGAAAGACTCTTTCAAGTACTGGCCTTGCTCGAATTGTGCGCGCATGGCTTCAACTTGTTTCCCTGCTTGCACGTACTCGCTCTCATCGCCCAGGAAGATTTTCTCGAGTTGGTGCGAGTTGTTTACGTTCTGCATTGTCACAAGCGCCACTAGCGCACGAGGTACCGCTGAGCCGGACATCATTGGAGTTCCAGGCGATGCAGACGCCAACGAAGCTGATGCGTTCGATACAGACACAAAGTTCCCGTCCGAGTGCACGTTTGCTCCTCCCGCAGTGCTGTTCCCCTGCAACGATAACATGTTCGGCTGAGAGGACGACGCTGGGCCTGATCCTCGGGCGATTCCACCTGATCCCATGCCGCTTACAGCGTTGAGGCTGCTGCTTCCCCCTGCTGACTTATAACCCGTCCCCGTGGACGATGCTCCACTCGATAAACTTGTTAAGTTCGCACTACTACCCGCTGATCTGTTCAATCCCTTGGGCGCTAGAGGAGGCTGCTGTGATCCACTGAACGACCAAGACGCAGTGCGCGAAGGCTGCTCTTGAGTTGCTCCAGTAATAGTATCGTCTGGGCTTTCGACGCTGCCGTGATAAGGGCTTAACGACATTGTGAGTGGGCCACCACCAGACTTTCGATCACCAGTTAACGGACCGAGACTTGGAGATGACGACGATACTCCCCCAACTGTAAAGAGCGAACTACCCAAACTAAAGTGACGATGAATCTTCAGGGAAGCACACGATCGATCTACAATAAATACATAAGCATAATTCTTCTCATAAAAATAATAAAAAAAGAGCAAATCGTACCAATGTAGTCGTGGGAAAATGCGACTTGTCCTTTAGAGTTGAGCGCAAGTGTTGTGGTCGGTAGTGACTGATGTGGTTTGAATGAGTCAGCAAGCGAATGTAACTTTAGAGTGCCATCCTTCGAGCACGCTAGCATATGCTGCCAGTAGTCGTGGCCTTCCCAGTCTCCAGGAATCTCTGGTTGCCCAAAATTCGGGGACACGGGTGTATCCATCCACGAAATGCCCGATGCAATGTCCGAATGGCCTTTCATGGACGCGACTGGGATGAATGGCCGCTTGGTATCCCACACGTGAATGCTATTGTCCATAAGCGAGGCGCTCGTAGCGATATGCGTGACACAAGTTGGTCGCCAGGCTACACGCCCCACGCTCGCAATGGTCTGGATCGTTTGTTTCGGCTGTCGGACATCCCCCAACTCCCAGATTTTCACATAGCGATCACGGCCACCAGAAGCCAAGACATTGGCATCCGTCGGATGCCAGTCAATACTCAAAACTAAGCCCTTGTGCGCCGTGAACTTGAGTTCTGGCTGCGAGTTCTTGCGCATATCCCACACTTGCACAATACCATTCTCAAACGCAGCGGCAAACTTGTTGGGGTGGAACGGACTGGCTCGCACATCACGCACACTCTCTGACTTTGGTTGGTATGTAGACACAACCTTCCCACCACGCTTATCCTGCAACCATCAACATGAGTACGCTTTCTCTTAACGTATATACTAATTTAAACATCTTACCCAGAGTTTTACAGTGCCGTCCTGCGACCCACTGATTAGCACGTTCCAGTCCGACGTGTGCCAGCAAATGCGGTTAACCGCACGTCGATGCCCGTTCAACACTCGCTCTAGAAACAAAAACGATAAATATTAGAATCACGAGTCTTCACGACGTCTCCTTCAACCTTCCTACCTTGAACATGCTTATATCCGTCACGTTCTAAGTTCCAGATCACCACGGCGCCATTTGTGGCCGCCGTGGCCAGTAAATAGTCCGAGTCTGATCATTAATGTGTGTCAATACTAATACAACGCCGTCGATTTCAGCCACAGAGACGTACGTGGGTGCCAGCGGATGTCATTGGTGCTGAAGTTTAGACTGGGTTTACCCACTACGCGCAGGTTTCGCTTTTCCGTGAAGCCCGAGGCTTCTAGTGCCACGACCTTGAGCACTAATTAGAAAAGTGAGCGATTGTGACAATAGACAGAGAGAGAGCACGCGAATAACACACCATCTCTACCGCCCACTGCGATCAAACGATTGTTTGGAGACGTAGACAACGCGTTGAGCGGCCCGTTAAAGTCCATGGAAGCACGGACGCTCGCCGCTGCGCGCTGCTCCATCATGATGCCGCAAAGTGATAATGCAAATATTTTCGACCAATCCCACCGTTGTACCTAGTCGTGGATTGGTCAAAATGAAGGAAATGCGCCCAAGATACAACAATTGCTTCAACTCAAGCTCAACGGTATGTCCCAGCTGCTCTTCATCCATGAAGTTGCAGTCATGCGCTGCTCTATGAGGGGCTTGACACTCACGGAGAAGCAATGTGCAATTGCTCCAGACAGCGCAGATGGTCTTCCTGAATTCCCGAGTTGAATCATGAATCTGTATCTCAACCGTTACTCGTTAGTGTGTCCTTCGCCGTTTACTATCGTTGGCGATACATGTACGGAGAAGAAGGACGACCTGCGAAGGAGCGCTCGGTGTAAAGATCCTAGTGAACGAATGAAATTTCGAACATAAGCCACGATATAGTACACGTACTGCGACGCCGAAAACGTCCCCATTTTCCGACTTGACAGCTCCTACACACGTCACCTCAGCTATCATGGGAGTCTGCCAGAGCTCTTGTGCTAACTCTAGCAGTCTCGAGTACTACGACGCCTGGGGGCACCAGGTACCGTGTTGACGCAGCACCATTCTCCTGTCTTCTGTTGACATCGGTATTTCCTCCCACCAGCCAATTCGCCGACCATACAAACCCAACGGCTGTGCTGGTTACCGCCCCAAGGACGACACGAAGCTCTGGATGTGCGAGCGTGGCTGCTGTTCCATCCGCTGGAAGCTCGACTATGCTGGTATGTTGCTTCAAATTGCTGTAACCTGTTAAATGTGCAATGCTAATGTATGCATATGCTACTATAGAGTTCCAGAACTACTTCAAGTACATCGAGGTGTCTCCGTATGTGGTGCTGCAGGATAAGACCCAGCAGTGCGATTGCGTCATGTGTCGCGGGATGGCAGACTCGTCGCCACCTCAAAGGAGGTGGAAGGACTCGTTCATGTTTAAGAAGGACAGCAACTCGCTCACCGACGGATCACTCACAGACGACGAACCAGAGAGACTGGATAATCCGTAACAAGCAATGCAGTTTTAGAGCATTTTGGAGACCTGTATTACTAGTAAATGTACTAGTAGCTCATAGTGCTTCTTTCCATCAATTATAGCGCAAACTTGGCTGCAAGAACGAGTGTATCCGGCGGTAGGGCTGGAGAGGTGGGCTCTCGTTCGAGCAACTTCGATTTGATCGTCTTTAAGCAAACTCCGGAGAGTTGTGGCTTTTGTTTCTATTTGGTTGGTTGCTACTAGCAATGCTAGAGCGTTTAGGATCCAAAAGATTTCCCACCGAATCTGACAGCAACGATGACATGACTTAGTCGCCAACGGTTAGATAACTTGCATGAAGCCAGCCTTGTAACGTTTGATCGCGCACGACACCTTCGCTAAAATAAAGAAATGCTCGAGATCTTGATGAAAAGGCGTCTGGTTCGAGCTACTGCCCTCTCGTTGGCTAAACAGCCTTTATCCTAAGCAGATCCCAGCGGAATTGAGTGTATCTTTCCAGCTTGACTGCAACCTGTCATCAAATGCCAAAACGAGCCACTCATTGAAACAGCGGCGAATAAATATATTGACGCGCCGCTACTCGACCTCCGCTACCCGTTTTAAACGAGCCCGTGACTCCGACACCAACTTTCCACCTAGATCCCTCACTTTCTGCCATCGAAAATGTCCTCAGAAGGCCGACCTTCTCATTTCTCTCTCGCTCTCCGCTATGTATATCAAAAGCCAAAAAGCACAACGCATCATTTCTCCACAGAACAGGGCTACACAAGTCACTCAGACCGACACGGAACGAGCGAGTACAGCCACCTGTTCCTGCAGTCTGGTCTCCATCTGTGCGTGAGCGCTTTCAGCGGCCTCTTGGTCCTTAGTCAGCTTCGCCTGCCACTTCTCGATGCCCTCCAGCTTCTGGATCACCAGTCGCTGCAACAAAATGAGGACATTTTCAGCCGCGTGCAGGTTACGCATCCCTTCGATCGAGAGCGCGCTGTGCGGGTCGTAATGTGTCCGTGAGCGTCGAGCAAAGTCCGAGACTGGCTGTGGGAACTTGGGCGGTCGTACGTGGGTCAATTCAGAGGCAAAGGCCTCATATTTGCGTCGTGCTTCGGGTTGGATCACGTGACACGCCTGTTCAATGAGATGTCCTGCCTCCACAGCCAATGGATACGAATTGAGAGCGAATTCCCGGATACTACCGGAGTAGTTCGGTGACACGACTGCAGCTAGCGCCACACGTAGCAAATGTAGAGCCTTGCGGTACATTTCCTCGACACGGTCTGCCTGCTTCTTGACACTTGCCACGGCCTTGATCTCGCTGGAAAAACTCGCAATACGAGCGTGTAAGTCCAGCACAGCAGGCATGTCCACAGTCTGGAACAGGTTGTTGAGGATATCTTCCTTCTCTCGCTCGAGCATCAGCAGCTCTTCCTGTGCATCTTCCCAGCCTGAACTCATCCTCATCGTCGGTATGGGGCCACTGCTCTCGCTGCCGCTGACATCGCGCGCCTCGTCCAAGCTGCTTAGTCCAGTCACACTCATACTGAAGACGCTATTACCGGTATTGGCAAAGTTGTTGCCTCCCGCTCCGTGCACGTTACTAACGTTAACGACGGCGGTGCCGTTCCTCGTGATCGTCCCCAGCGTCGTGGCTGACATAGCTGTGCTCTGTCTCTCGAGTCGTAGCAGTTCCTCGTCCACTAGGACCGATTCGCTGAGTTTTTCGCATAGCTTGGAGCGCAGCTTGGCCATCTTGGCGGCCTTGTTGATGGTGAAGACGCGACGGAAGCCGCCGCGTTCCTGCTTCTCCATCTTGTCCAGCAGCTCCTTCTGCGCGTGGATCATCTGGGCTGAGCTCTTCTTAGCCTGACGTAGCTCGTTCTTGACCTGGTTGGCACTGGCAGCGTCACTAACGCCAAACTGCTGGTCCATCTGCGACGCGCGCACGATGCGCTCGATCTCCTGGTTCACCTGCTCGAACTTATGCAATAGTCGGCGGTCCAGCACCACGTCGCTTGAGAGCGTCGGAGGCAGTGACGAACGCATGTGATTGTCCGTCTCGGCACGTCGACGGCCGCCCACGCGGGCGCTGGCGACGCGGCCTGTGCTCACAGATGAGGACGTGTGGAGGTTTGTCTCGCTCTCAGGCCTACGATGCGGAGCACCCGCGGACTTGCTGCTGGTTGGAGGCCCAGGGTCGTTCTGGTTGCTACTGAGGCGCTGCAGGTGGACAGCTGAGCCGCTGGGCTTAGCCGCGCCTCCGCTGTTACTTGGGTTCGCACTGGAGCTGGAGGCCTGGCTGTGGGCCTTGGTGACGCCACCGCCGCCGCCGTCTTCGCTCGCGGGCCGCGTGCCCATTGCTGCTGCAGAGTGAGAGTCACTGGCTCGTCGAGTGGAGAAGTCCTGCAGAGAGCGTTGGGGCTGAGCTGACGTGCCCGTCGCGCGCTTGTTGCTGGTGTCGTGGGAAACAGAATGCAGCACGGAAGGGCCGGTGTGCAGTAATGCTGGAGGTATACGCAATGCTTCAAGGTGCTTAGTTTAATCAGGTTAGTATTTGGTCACGAGGTGTATAGCGAAGTGTAATTTGGTAAATGTGAGTGTGATTTGAGCTTGAGCTTTTATCTTTCTTTGGGTTCGTAAGGAAAATTGATCTCTATACGTATATGAGATACACACTGGATAAATGATGTTTTTTCGTGAGAAAGCAGCCGGATATATCGGCTTGTCCCGTCTTACTCCGGTGCAAAAACCTTCCGACTTGACTCGCTCTATCGCGCCCATACAGGCCATCGCTGGCGGAGTGCAACCACGCTGTCGACCACGGAGCGGAGCTACTTTCGGCGCGCTCGAAGCAGCAGAGTGTGGTCGCTCGTTTCAGCCAGCGAACGACGGCCATTAAACAAGGGCACGACGATGGCGATCCTGAAGCTGCATGGGACCAGTTTCAACCTGCGATACGAGGGGAAGGTTTCTCGATTACGGCAGTTGCTAAAACTGTTGCAGTTTTAGCTCATCAAAATCTATTGCGAGCTTGATTGAGCAAGAAAGCCTTTTGCCCGCTTGGATTCCTTCTGTCTCACGTCCAGTTTTCCACCCAGCGTATTCGGCCATCCCGCACTGGCCAGGATCATTTCGGCCGAGGTTTAGTTCCGCTCGTGGGTTCGAGGAGTCTGCAAGCGCTTTCGCTTGGACACCAAACAGGAGCATCGCCGTTTCAGCAGCCGCGATAGTAACATTCGTAAATGTCGTTACCTGGCGATAACTCCACGCGCCAGCTTATTCGTGTCAGTGGTTGTGTTGTGTCTCAAAGCAGGCAAAAATGCATTGCATGCGTGACTGCATGTACTGCTCTCGACTGACATCGAGAATTTTGCAGCAGCGTTGAACTGATGTCTATGAAACTCCATCTCTTCAAAAGTGCCGTGCTATCCTAGGCAACTGAGCTTCAGACCATGACATCTCGTTTCTACTTTGTATTGTGAATTTCGTCCAAATTTGCCGATTTGGGACTGTTTGAGGAATGGCTCATTCAAAGAACCGCCCGTGTAGAACCCACAATACTTACGCAAGTTTTACTTCTTTAACTGCCACAGAATATCAGGTTTGGACTCAGACTCGCCACCGAATACGTGCACCACATCACGGATGGCTTCAAAACCGCACTTCCGTCACAATCTAGTTCATCATGACGCCGCCACCTCGCGCTCGGCGGTCGGACGCCGACTACGTCCCCCAGCACCTGCGGCACTTCGTATTCCACTCGCAGGATGACTTTTACGTGTCTCGCCACTTCGACCCACTGCTCCTAAGCCACCTCATGTACGAAGGATTCCTGCCCATCGCGTCGGAGTTCCAAGACAAGTGTTTCCTGCTGCCTAAGCTGCACCGTCAGCGTTGTGTGCTGCTTCTAAAGCCCAATGCACCCGAGCACGTGCCCAAGATCGTACGCAAACGTGCCAAGAAGTTTAAGTTCGTACTTAATCGCGACTTTGAAGGCGTCGTGGAAGGCTGCCACGAGAAGCATGGCATCCCATGGCTGTATCCACCAATTGTTGATAGCTTCAAGACCTTATTTCAAGCTGGAGACGACGGCGTAGAGCTCTATCCTGGCTGTAAAGTCCGATTCTTCACAGTAGAGCTCTACGACGCTGCCACGGACGCTTTGGTCGCCGGGGAGCTCGGATACACCGTCGGCAGCGTCTACACGAGTCTGACAGGCTTCAGTCGGGCTAATGGAGCAGGCACAGTACAGCTGCATGCGCTGAGCAAGTTCTTATACCTTGCAGGCTTCAAGATGTGGGATCTGGGCATGTCTATGGACTATAAAATGGGGCTGGGAGCCAAAGATCTGGACCGAGATGACTTTCTGGACGAGCTGTACAAGTGGCGTTCCCGTCAGGTGCAGATGAAACTGGACGAGAGAAAAAATGAGGGCGATGTTAGTGTGGGTGTGTCGGCCAAGGCTCTATTTGACAATGCAAGGCTCCCGACTGGGACTGCTGAAGAGGAAAAAGAGAAGCCAAAGAACGGGAAGGAGACAGAGGAGAAGCGTGAGGCTGGTGCTAAACGGAAGCTTTCGTCTGATGAAGAGCAACAGGGTGAGGAGAAGAAGGGGAAATCTGAAGCGGCCGCAAGGTCATCAGCAGAGGCAGAAGCACAGGTCAAAGAGAAATGGGAGACGGACGACGGTAGCTCCAGCACAAAAAATTGAGCTGCACTGCTGGTAGTCCATGAATGATCCGCTTGTACGATACTTCCCAGGTTTCCGTCCAAAAGCGCGCCACCAGGGATTTTCACAAGGGTTTATTTGCTTTTTCTTTCATTCTGTTCTTGAGCTGACTCCAATCGTTGCAGCTCTGAATAACGTTTTGTACATTGCATGAGGCAGGATCGGGCGCGACTTCCTCCGGTGTTCTCGTTGCATTACAAGAAACCTGCCTCCGATAAACTGTTCACAAACAGAATGCTCTCCTGTGTGTTGGCATTGCGTGCCAGTTGATACAGCACCGAGCTGTCTTTTCGGATCCTACACATCGTCACAAAAACAAATCTTGTCAGTCAACCTGCAAGCCAAACAGCAAGCATCTAAAGGCAACGTACGTGTCAATCCGATGCCGAATGTGAATCTGGTTCTTCCTGTCGTGCCGTAGAATACCGCGGCCTTTCCTTGACACACCGCCCGTATTGGTACCATTGCTTCCAGCGCCATTAGCTCCACCACTTGGAGGTACGTAGTTAAAATTCTGTCGATCCAGTGATTCCCTGATGACTCGGTAGATCTTGCGGAACTTCTGCCAGTTCACAAGTCCGTCTTCCATGGACTTCATGGCTTCTTCATAAGTGAACAGATCCTTGACTAGGATGAACCAACACGCAAGTCGCGGCTGCCCTTCTGCCAGTGCAAACGCTTGACGATAGCTGCGGTAGTTGTCATCAGGCGAACATACCTGCTGAAGACACTGGTATTTCTCCTGCGCCGCTGCACCCACGAGACTCCACGTTGTATTGAGCTGTCGGATACACGGCGCCGACAGTCCTGTCGTGATCTCAAAGAGCGTGTTAAAGTTGTTCATCTGGTAGCAATTATCCGCTGCATCAATGAACAGCGTGATCATCTTGGCGCGTTCCACAGCCTGCAACTGCGGGTGCAGAATTTCACTAGAAACCCACTCAGCCGTGGCGTCGAAGAGCTCAATCAAAGCCATCACATGCGGGGCCTCTCGGTGTTTGTTCTCACGCGTCCACGCCTTGTTGGTCAGCTCACGGGGGTTCAGTTTCGAGAAGTATTGATCTGCCTCCATAAGCGTAAGTTGATCGGCCAGCTCCTGTGCACTTAACCCAGACAAAGGCTCCACGTTGTCGTAACTAATTCGTGCACTCTTACGAGAAGCCGCCGATTGCCGGGCACGTTGCAACGTATCCTGGATAATCTCATCGAAGCCGCCTGCACTGGTGTCATTGGCATTAGCTTTGATCGCAGCCTCGGCACTGCCAGTGGTGATACCTCGTGCGATCTTTGGAGCCACAGCAGCGGCACTAGACACAGCGGCGTGTTGTGCGCCATTGCGTAGCATTCGATCTCTAGTCGCTGCCGCTGCTACCGCTTGATCATCCGCTCCCGAAGGAATCGACCGACTTCGAAGCTGGAATATGTCACCGTTCGAGTTCTTCGTGCGAAGTTTCACCATAGATCTCTCACGCTTCGGGTCTGAAGACGATCGTGCCAAAGCCAGTTTAGTGGCAGCTTGGGCGCGCATTCGAGAATGTGACGCTCCACGGTCACTCAGCTGGTGCGCCATGGCCAGAGCTACTGCACTTTGAGGGTCTTGAACTACATCACCACCTGGTCTCGAGAAGGATTTATCCGGCACTGCTGATGCAGAAGAAGACGTCACTAGTGCTGGAGGAGGAGGAACTTTAGCAGGTCCTCTTTGCGATTGAGTCTTCGTCTGAGCTTGAGCTTGAGTGTGTTGAGCTTGCTGCACTTGCTTCTGCGATGATAGCAACTGTGCGACAGTCAATAGCAAATTCTCAGCGTGGCGACGAATGGATGGGATGGGCGACGTGTTCTGAATTTCGCTCAGGAATGCCATGAGTTTCTTCTGGGCCTTGCGATCATTCATCAGATCTTGATCAATAAAGCCGCTCTCCTTGATCCAGAACTTGAGTACACTTAACAGACGCATGATGGACACGTTGGCTTCCATTCCAGTATTGATATCAGATTTTGCAGTTGAAATTGACGTCAAGTTCGACGAACGCTGCTCACTCTCTTCCTCGAGAGTGATTTGGTCCAGCAATCGCTGAGTTTCTTCAATCGTCTCCGGGTCGACGTTACCGCATAGCGACAGCACTGCAGTGTAGCGTTTCAGCAGCTTTTTAATGAAGTCGTAAGGTGAGCAGAACGAGCGATACGTCAGCAGAAACACGTCACGGAATTCTGTGTCGTACTGGTGAGCATCTGTGAGACGCGCGATGAGTTTGCCAAGCGAAGCGTGAGAAATCTCGCGTTTGCCGCCCATGCCACGCTCTGGTGTCTCGTAACGAATACGAACAGGTCGAGGCTTCGGCGAAGAATCGTCATCTCCTCCTTCAGTATCATCGTCAAGCTGTGGGACCTTCCGTGCCAATGTTCGAGGAGTAGTTGAGCCCTGTCCGTCTGTCGAAAGTGATAATGGAGGTGGTGGCGGTGGTAACCCTCCGCTTCCTCCTGGCGACGCCTGTCTGGAGCCTCGTGACGTGCTTCGTGCTCGCGTTCTCGCTTGATCCACTGACGGGGAGTCATTTCCAAGTCTTCGATTTGTAGCTGCTACCTGATCTGGTGGTGGTGGGCTCTCCATGAGCTGGCGACTGCGGTGATTACTATATAATTTTCTTGAAGACGACGGCTCCCGTCCATGACGTTCGTCATCTGTGCCGCTAGAATTGCCCGAAGCGGTTCGTTGCAATCGAATTTGCCACCTCTCCAAGCTGCTGGTAGTTCGTCCAGGACTGGTGGTTCCAACTGGCGGACTACCAGCTCCAACGCGTGGACTACTAGTCGTTCCTGGCTTCCCCACACTCCTAGAAGGTTGTCGAGCAGGTGACGATGGCACGGGTGTAGGTCCCGTCGACGGCCGACGAGCACTATTACTGCTGGCAGGCGCTGTAGCTCGTCGTTTAACGACCATCCTCGAAGGCTTCATTGCTACCTGCTGTCTCTGTTGGTCCGTTTGTCCAGCCGTCTCCTCCTTATCACTACCCTGGCCGCCCGATGACGAGGAAGAATAATGCTCCGGTGATGCTGGTGGCGATTCCATTGACGCCACACTCTTTGTATGCGTCTTGGCCAGTACTTTAGATGCAAATTTCTCTGGACCGATGTCAGCATTGGCGTCTGATACCATAGAGTTTCCTGGACCGGCATCTCTCGTCCGTGGACGTCTGTGCTGGCTGTTACTATGGTGATGATGCGGAGAGGACGCTCCTCGCCGTCTCTCACGCTTAGGATCCTGGTCTGGTTGACTGTGATGCGTGTGACGTCGCGCGCGTCGAGCCGCTTCAGTTGTGGCAGTGGACGAAACGTCCACCGAGGACGCGGTGGACAGCGTCGAGGAGGATGTCGTCGTGACAGTAGCATCCCCCACGTACTTGCGGTCTCTTCTTCTGGTGCTGCGTGTCCCCATAGTGGCGACTGAAGAGGACGAGGACGAGCTCATGACGCTCGTGGTGCTGGCGCTGACGCTGCTGCTGCTCACGCTGGCGGAAGAAGGTAACAAGTTGCGAGCCACGAGCAGCGGCGGCCCCGCGCGCGCTGTGGCTGCAGTCACAGCGGCTGCGCGGTCGTGCGCCATACGGAGATTGAGGCGCTAGTGGGGGGAAGACAGCGACGTTGTCTGTGTCCTGGAGGCACTTGGACGCCTTCGGCGCGCTCGATAGTCGGCGGCTCGGAACTCCGTCTCTCAAGTCAAAAACGAGGTTGACGGGGTTTTACCCAATAGGAGATCAATTAATGTTGCGATTGGGTGAAAGTGAGACGGGGTTTTGACCAATCATACATCAGATACTTAACGTAGCGTAACGTTGTGATTTTTTGCGGGTGTCATTTCCGATACATTTGGTATGAGGCGCGATAGAAAAATGTTTGAGTACGAATTGGGATGGGGAGTCGATGATTCCAAGTCGGAAAGCGCCGCTGCTATTATCGCGACACGAGAGAGAGCTCTGTCCACTTCAACGTTCAACGAGCGCGTGCACGCGACGTCGAAGGAGCACAGCTGGTGACACCATCTCCGGCGATCGGCATTGTTGTTGGACTCCTGCTCAGGGGCCCAACAGCAATGACAGGACTCCTGGTTCCTTATACATCGAGGTGATTGCCACCCCTCTGGCGTTGTCGCAGCCAATTGATGACCAGCGTCAATGCTGGCTCTGATAGAAGTTGTGGGATCAGCGGCTTCATTTGATTCCGATGATCATCATGTACATGTATTAGCAGTTGGCGCCCGTGAGAAGATCATGGCGATAAAGACACACAACGTGTGTAACAGTGAACTATGTGTGCTTGGCGGTGCTGGACGTTGAAAAGAAAAGGACACTTGTAGTCCGACCAGCAGCAGTGTTTTGTCGCTCTTCATCTTCGAGGCTAGGACGTCTGAAAGGAACTCTCCGACCTCGTCGGGCGATAATTCATCGACAAAGATTGATTCAAATTCTGTACAATATTGCTCACGCTCACTCCCCAACATCAGTTGCGCTGCAGGCTGCAGTACGAGAAAAGCTTTTTGAGAATTATCAAAGCTGACTACACTTCAACTTACATATAATCCTAGTTAATACCGACACTTGTGTTGTACGTCGCCCAGCCGACTGAATATACTGCGGGAAGCGCAGCACCCGCATGAATTCACGATGGCCATACACAAGACCACGCTAAGGCTCATTTTATAAGCTTGCCAGCGTTGAAAGTCTATTGGCCATTCATGGAGGTGAAGCATCTGGAGCACGCAACAATAGCATTAACTTCATGGCATTCCTTGCACCAACCTATCTTCAGGACGCATTCAAACGTACACCATTATCATAGAGCGACAATTTCTGCTTGGCATGAACTCCACCACTATCACTTTATGTGCATGAGCCCTACGCTATCGAATGATATGCCAAACAAAGGGATATACTCAAAAATGCTGAGCGTGCCGAGGCGGACACTCCCGCGCCTCCGATTGCCATTCTCATCGTTGCAGTCACCAGCCCCAGCTCAAGTCCGGGTCGGCGCTAATTGGGGCGTATCAGTGACGTCCGAATTGGTAAATGGGCTTCTCCGAGATGGCTACTATGTGGTGCGCGACGCCTTCCCAGTCGAATATCTGCGTCACCTACGTGACGAGATGAAGCTGTTGCATACGAGTAACCAATTATACCCGAACTCGACGCATGTTTTACTGAATGACGTGGACAAGTCAGCGACCAAGACGCTGCTGTTAGAGAAGCACGACATTTTCGAGACGGAGTTGGCGCTGGATACGATTCGAGACCAGTCATCTGTGCCATATCTGAGGGATTTTTTCGAGCAGCAAGTGGTGTTTGGGCCACTACGTCAAGCGCTACCGGACTGGTTGGGACTGGCAGGCCACATGGTGAAGATACAGCACAATACTGGACGAGGAGCCTGCTTCCCCATGCACTTCGACACGTACGGAGACGATGGCAAATGCGTCACAGCTGTGCTTTACTTGAATGAGGAGTGGGAACAAGAAGATGGAGGCGAAATCGTGCTGTATCCATTCCCGAAATCACGTGTAGTGGTGCAGCCGCGCTTCGGTGAGTTAGTACTGTTTTCGTCGCAGCAAATGCTACACCGCGTGATGCCAGCGAACAAGCCGAGATATGCCCTTACGACATGGGTGTACCATTCACCACCACCAAATGCAAAGGCTGAAAGTGCTGCTTACTATCCGATAGATCCGAGCGAACAAGCACCAGATGTGGAGACCGCGACGTTCAGGGCCATGATCACCAAAATATTGCGATCTCCATTCCGTAGACATCTCATGAAGCTTGCCTATAAGGACGAGTGGGTACGATCTCTGCATGAGTCTCACCTGAAAACAGAAGCATTTGACCACTACATGGCAACGCACACGAAAGAGTTGCAAGTGATTGAGGCTGCCACAGTTCAGATGCTGCAGAATTTCCGAGCCAAAGACGGTGGAGCGAATAGTAAACTACCGCAAACGACGGAGGAGTTGATGCAGCGGATGGGAGATCCTACCAACCGCGAATTTGTTCAAAACCTTCAGTTGCAGTGGTTTTAGTGACGCTAAGTAGCTACTACGTGAAGTACCTTGTAGAGGTCTGTCAATGAGATCCTGTGCTCCACAAACTGCCAACCTACTGCGTGCACCCGCGAGACAACAGAGACCAGCTCTTTGGCTCGTCGCCTTGGACGTAGAACTTGTTGGTGAGGTTGGACACCACACAGGCGTGGTTGGGCACGATAACGAGACGCTCACCGATACCAGGTGAAGGAATGCCATCGATCTTCTTCACCCATCCGTGTTCTTCCGACAGACTCGTCACTTCGAAACAGATGAGTTCCTTTCCATCGTCGAGCAGTGTCTTGTTCTGCGTAGGCTCCTTGACCACACGCTCAAAGTCCTTTTCGTAAAAAGCGAGTCCGAAGCACGACGAGCCGAACTCGCCAGCCGAACGAGCTCCGTCTGAGCTCAGCACCTTGGACCCAGCATCAACAATGAAATTGTACTTGTTCGAGCTCACAACCGTCGCCAAAACAGTCAACGCCACATCTTGCACCGAAAACAGGCCCATACGAACGGGAGTGCGGTCCAGGAAGACGTAGTTTCCAGGACGAATTTCCGTGATTCCAGCAAAGTTCTTGCGAGCAGGCTCCGTCAGAGTGCTGCCCACAGACACGACCGGAACCACGATTCCATTCGCCTCAAGCTTGTCCTTAATGCGAACCATAATCTGCCTCTCCGTCTCTGCCACTTCAGAGCATTCCGCGACGGACTTGCAGCGGTAACCGTGACCAGCGTGGGACAGTAGTCCGCGAAACTCGAGATTACTCGTCTTGTCAATTCGCTGCGCTAGCCGGAGCAGCGTTGGGTTGTCCTCCTCAATGCCCACGCGATGATACCCCACATCAACGTGAATCAGCAACTTCAAAGTACAGCCACAGGCTTCCGCTGCCTTCTGCGCAGCATCAACACCTTCCGAGCTATCCACTGTCAGCAAGAATTCCACCCCAGCTTCCTGCGCTGCCTTGAGAACCTCTTGCACCTTGTTGGACTGCACTACTGGGTACGCCAGCGTTAGGCTCTTAAGGCCTGGTACTCCACCACGCAGAAATTGCAGCGCTTCGGATGGCTTCGATACTGTGAGACCGCAGGCTCCAGCTTCCAACTGCATGGTTGCGATCTCCCGCGTCTTGTGCGTCTTGGCATGGGGGCGGAGGTTCACATGGTTCGCCGTCGCCAACGCTTGCATCCGCTCGATGTTGTGCCGCAGACGCTTCTCGTCCAGCACGACGCTCGGTGTTTCCATCCACTCGCGGGGCCCCATTGTCGGCTTTTTGCTGTGATGATAATCTGGAAATGATGAGTGTCAAAGCACTTTTCCCGAAAAAAAAAAAGTTCTTATGAGCTTGACTGCTCAAATCTTATATAATCAATCGTAATAAAATATGTGAGATTTGATGATTACGCTTGTCGAATTAATATGGCATTCAGACGAAAAAACCCCATTAAAATTTTAATGGTTTTTTTTTTCGTCTGAATGCCATCCAGCCAGCGTAATCACGCTTAAATAGCGATTGATTGATCGGCTATTCTGTGAGTTAAATCTCACAGAATAGCCAATCAATCGCTCTAAGCTCTGCCTAGTTTAATTGAGTTCATCTGCCTACTTTTTTTAGAAAAAGTAGGCAGAGGCAATCGAGTTCAGTACTTTAAAAATAGGATAGGGTGTTTCTAACTAGGTTATTTAGAAACGACAGGAAGGGTGACAATGACCGCGACGACTTCGTATGTGAACTCGTCGGCTTATGGATTCTGCGTATTGGCAGCGGAGCGATTGCCCGAGATCAGACAGCAACTATTGCAAGCTGCAGCGCGCTTCGGCGAGGATCAGCTCCGTGGGACCATTTTGCTGTCCACAGAAGGCGTGAATATTCGACTATCGGGGTCGTCAGAAGCTGTGGAGGCCATGAAGGTCGCGATCACTGGCTTACACCCGGAAATTCGCGGTTTGGAGTTTAAAGACTCGTACTCCGAGCGTATGACGCTGCCGAGAATGTTGGTGAAGATAAAAAAGGAGGTGATCTCTATGGGCATGAACGAAGTGAACCCGGCGGTCGACGGACTAGCTGCACACATTTCAGCTGAAGAGTTCAAGACGTGGATGGATGACGACAAGGATATGGTCATCTTGGACACGAGGTACGAAAGCGATATGTTGTGATAATTGTGTGTGAGAGCTGACATTTGTGTTTGTCGGTTTTTAGGAACGACTACGAAGTAAGATTGGGCACGTTTGAGAACGCAGTAGACCTGAACATTAAGAGTTTCCGCGCGTTTCCAGATGAAGCGCGGACGCAACTACAGCAGGTACCTAAGGAGAAACCCATCGTGATGTTCTGCACTGGTGGAGTGCGGTGTGAGAAGGCGTCGTATGCATTGCTAAACGAGGGCCACAAGGAGGTGTATCAGCTGGATGGCGGCATCCTCAAGTATTTTGAGAAAGTGGGCGGTGCTCATTACAAGGGTGACTGCTACATCTTCGACGATCGTGTGGCGCTCAAGCCGGATCTCACCGAGGCGGCGGTCGTATCCTGTTTTACGTGCCGCAGTCCTCTGACAGAAGACGACCAAGGATCTTCGGATTATGAACCGAACAAACACTGCCCGTACTGCAAGAATGGCAAGCAGGACTTCCGGCATCTAGGCAAGCAGCAACCATAGCAACCATAGTTAGTTGCTGAAGGTGATGCGGCCAATGGGAGCAGCGTGGAACCCACTTGCAAATAAAGGAAAACTGTCTACGCTGAAAAGCAAAGGCTTCATTGTGGCCGTTAGGGGTGATATCTTTAAAGCTATGGAGACACAATAATGGCCCATGTATACATGCAGGGATTCTCAATCTCAAGTTGAGATTTCCCAACGACATTTTGTCACCCAGCCAAAACATCGACCACCGAGATGGCTACACTTAAGCGAATGGGACACATTCTTTTCTAGCCAATCCCCATGATGCATATTGATTTTTAACCAGTGGGAAGGCTGGACGTTTCAGGCCAATGCAATTGACGTTAAATGTCCACGCACCTCAACTGGACGACATGCGTCATCGAGCTTCGTGCATGGCCAATTTGGAATTCCAGGCATCCACAGAACCCCACAGGTTATTTGCAGCGGCACGTAGGACTTGCAGGAGACCTACGTGTTGACATTGTGACAAGCATCTCGTGTGTGTGTGCAAGGATTTCAACCGAATCGAAGATCCAGGCGCTCCAGACACGAAACAGCAAATCGACGGCAACAAAGGCGAGCACCATACTGAGTTGCTGTCATTTAACGTGAAGCAAAGACACACGAAGCTGGACCGCCTGAAAAACGCACTGCAATACGATCGCCATGCGGATACCACGGCAAGTTCCCGGCGGCGCTGCTGAGCCCATTTGGAAATTGGCTACCAGAGCAGCGATCAAACTCATGTCTACGGCTCTATATTCGAAGAGGTTCATCGGCGCGTCGGCGCTATTGCTTTACGGATACGCGTCGTACCCGATTGCGGAGCCCACCAGTACACACTCACTGCGATTGGCACAAGGTCTGGACGCCCATGAACTCGACCGCAACGACCCCTTTGCTATCAACGTGCGGAAAATTGCAGCCCGTGTGGGCGTCAAGAACCCGGAACGAATCTCCATCCGCGTAGGCGAGCAGTCCGCCGGTGCCTCCATGGGAGCCAACCTCACTGTCGGCCAGCGTGGTGCATGCATCGTGCTGCCTATGGAGTTGTATGACGCGTTCTACGCACCTGCGCACCTGCATGCCAAGTATGATATTCCCAAGCGCGACGAGATCGACTTTGTTCTGGCACACGAAAGCGCACACATTGCCAAGAACCACTCCATGTTCACGGGTGCCTTCCTGCCGGCATCGCTAGTGGGTAGCTGTGTTGCGATTCACAAGATCCCCAACAAACTTGTTGCAGGAATTGTAGGTGTATTGGGCATCGTGGGTGGCAACTTGTACCTGTCTTGGAGTCTGGAGCACGAAGCTGATCAGGTGGCTGCTGAGAGTGGCTTCGCGAGTGGTGGCATCAATTGCTTCCAGCGGAAACTGTCCCGCAACTGCGAGATGCGCTCGGTGCTCAAGACTTGGATGATCACTGAAAAAGGCAACTACTTGGGCGACACTTCGCATCCGCTTCTGACGTCCCGCATTGAGCGGCTCAAACTGCTGACCTCTGCGGAGACAATAAAGCTTGTAGTCGCCACCGAGGATGATAGGAGGGAAGACAATACGTGCTGATTTCCGCAGCTTGTCGAGATGCGAGGTCGACACCTCCACCGGTTCGAGCGCAGAACATTTTGTAACTTAAGAGAATTTATGATTTACTTTACCTGATTGCTTCTTGACTACATTGATGCATCGCTCATCGATAGCATCCGTAGCGCTCATGTCCAATCTCCTCATGTTCGCGAGGACGTAACGTATCTGATTATCATATTCTGATACCGTTATCGGGTACCGATTTTCAACGAATCCCAGAGCGCGTATCTTATCCTATCCCTTTCATTTGTCGAAAATATTAACGCTTAAATCTTATTCGCCAAAACAAGTTTCGCGCCATTTTGGGCTTGGCGCCATTCGATCTCCCCGTTCACAACTGGATTTGCCTTCAGGGGCGCATCTGTGTCGTTGAGTTTTGTCGGTGTCGTAGTGTGCCGTGATTTCTTATCTTACAATGCGTACGCGAGCCCAGAAGCGTCAACACATGCCAGAGCTGGCACAGCAGTTGCAATGCCGCCTCCGTGCGCTTGAGGCTGCCTCCTCCTCTGCACCATTGAGTCCGCCAGCCTCAAAGAAGCGTAAGACCGACGATGCTTCCGCGTCTCCGTTGCTCCTGACCCCGCATCATCCTAAGCCCCGTACTCCCGCAATGAGCGCCCATAAGACTCCGGAGAAGCCGGCGGAGACCAAGACCAGCGTCGTAAAGCGCGCTGCGCTTTGTAGAACACTCCATTACACTGAGGCCGAGATCCCGGAGCCCGTTGAAGACCCACAGTCAGTACTACAGCGAATATGCTCCGGTCAGATGCTTCGCAATACTTTGCAGATTGTCGGACGTGCCGAGGAGCACCAGATCGTCCGTGACGTGCTGAAAGGCCTAGCAAAGCAAGGTGCAAGTCTCTTCATCATTGGACCCCCAGGAACAGGCAAGAGCTCGTCAGTAAACGAATTGCTGATCGAACAGGGCTTCGAATCGGCTAAATCGGCTACAATGAAGCGGAAGTGTTCTGTGAATCGCAACAAGACAGCAGTGAAACTCAACTGCAGCACGTTCACAGATCCCGCAGTCTTGTACACTGCAGTGGCAGAGCAGGTGAAAAAAGTTACGAGCTGGAAAGTGCCCGAACAACTGGACCCATTTGAGATGGACAAGTTCGTTGCAACGCAGCGTCGCGGGTCGAAAGTGAAGAAACACTCGATTGTCGTGGTGCTGGATGAAGTGGATCAACTGCTGCGTCTGCCTGTGCGTGTGCAGCCGACAGTGAAACAAGTGCTCCATTTCTTCGTGCAATGGGCTGCTGTTGCACCTCATAGTGTCAAGTTCTTGGGCATCATGAACGGTGTCGACATGTACGAGCAAGTCTCTCGTGTCCATTTGACTGGAGATAGTTCTACTGACTCGCACGTTCCTCGAGTCGTTTTCGGCTCGTATGCACACCAGAAGCTACTGCTCATTATGCAGAGCTACGTGCAGCGTGCATTGCCACCAAGCGCAGACGACACAGAAATGCACAAGTTCATCGAGCCGCGTGCAATTGAACTCATCGCTAGAAAAGTGGCAGCTCGTGATGGCGACGCTCGTCTAGCCATCAGCTTACTTCAGCAATCAGCTCGTCATGCTCTTCAACGCTGTAGCAACTTGGAGAAGCCGATTCAAGTCAAGGTGACGATGCGTGACGTGTTCCAGAGCACGACGTCATTGCTGTCGTCTCCCATTGTCCAGCAAATCAAGCAACTACCTCGACAAGCCAAGCTGCTACTCTACGTGATCACAGCGCTCGCCTCTGGCAGCGTCAAGGGACTGCAACAGTGTGATATGAACCAAGTCAGTGAAGAACTTGCACGTCTACGTAGCCAACCGCAGACTGCATGGATGCCTCGCTTATCGCGTGAAGAACTACAGACGCACCTTATGTCGCTCGACTGCTATGCACTCGTCAAGCAAGGAGGCAACAAGAATGGCAAACAAGCCTCTCGTTCCGCTGCTGCCATGTCCGTTCGCACATTTTGGACGACAAAGCTCTCGTCGTGTGTGTCAATGTCCGAAGTATCGCGCGCTCTACAAGACGACACCTCGCTCTCCCAACTACTATTCTAACAAGTACATCGTCAAACTTTAATCAAAATATTACTCTCCTTTCAGCGACGTCCTGTGTTTACTGCTGCAGTCTCCGTGTGCATTTGACGCTCCAGAGCTTTCTGAGCCTTCTGCACTAGCAATGCAAGCAGCGATCGGTCTTTTGCTGGCCGTTGCTTAAGCTTTTCCGGTGCTGGTAGTCGCTTGTCCACAGCTTCTTGGACAGCACGAGGCAGTTCGCGGGAGATGAATTTGAGAATCTCCACGCGATACATACACGTTGTCTCGGCGTCTAAGAGCTTTGGGTCCGTTGTAGTCGTTGATGCCTGTAGTAGAGCGAGTTGTTGCCGGATATCGGAGCCCACAGCTTCGCCCACTGCATCAGCATCAGCTTCACGCGTGGGGTCTGTCTGGTCGCGGTGTACACGTAAGAAGCCCGTAACACGCGCAGTGATACAAGCTAGTAGCTCGGAGCGGATCTCCGAGGCAATACGACTTAATTCACGCACTGCAACGTCCTCAGGGGAACGGAGACCGAAGCCAGATTGAGATTCCGACACGGAGGTAGCGGAGTCTACGCGAAGACGCTTTACCGGCGAGCGGTTTGCAGTCGGAGATGGTTGAAGCGGAGTGGTTTGGTACCAGCGGTTCCTGTTGAGTTGATCCTGTTGACTGTATGAAGGAGTGCCGACGTAGGGGCGAGGACTCGGAGTCGGTCGACTGCTGGGGCTCACTTTAACCATCAACGACTGTACTGGTCGTAAGTGAAAAGACCCCGAAGCAGGAGTGCGGGGTGTCAAGATATCACGTGGTGTACCCTGCGGTTGATGACCCTGACGAAGCTGTAGTAACGCTAGTTGAGGTCCACTAAGACTGGCACTAGCTGTTGGACTGGGTAAGGCTATCGACGGCAAGGATCTGGGTTGGCTCTGAGCTACAGAAGGAGAGGTGGTAAAACCCGGCGTTTTAGTGTACTCCTGTCGGTTCGCGCTTTTGCCTCCGTCATTCTCAGACCCGCTAAATCGTTGCAACAGGTTTTGCAACAACCCAGTGAGTTGCTGATTGCTTTTCTGCATCTTGTGCATCTCCTCACGTAAACCGCTCACTTCGGCTCTTAGTTCTTCGAACTCAACACGTTCCACTGGAGTCCCAGCCAGTGGCGTGGACGCCCTTGCATCACTAGGAGAGCGTCTCCTGATCTCACAGAGCAGGTCTCTCCTGCCTCTAACGAACCGTTCATGACGGAACTCCCACCAATCCTTTGGACTCGCGTCCTCTTCCTCTGCGTCCTCCACAGTCGACGCGGATGTAGCGCGTACCTTGCGGAATCCGTAGAGATTCAGCTGTCGCACGAAGGAACTGAACTTGCGGTGCTTAAAGTACGTGGGGATCACGTGCTCGGCGAACGCTGCGGGCTGTTTGACCACGAAGCTGTCGCCCTTGGCTGTCCAGCTGGCCAGCTCCGGTGGGCAGCGCTCCAGTAGCTCGTACGTTTTCTCCAGGAACAGCGCGGCTTCCTCGCGCCGACGCTTGGTGCCTCGTGTAGAGTAGTCGTCGGGTGTGTCTAAACTGTCTGGACCGGGAGATGCGGGCGTGGACACACGGATCCGCAGCGGATGAAGCTCAGCAGCTTCTCCTTCGACTTGGACGCCACCTCCTGACGCCATGGTTTCACTGCGACGAGGTCGATTCGGTTGTGGGCGAGGAGTTTGGTCCCCCTCTCGAGTCGATGCTGCGTCGAGACATGATCCATTTCCCGTAATTCTTGGTTTTTGTTGATTGACGCCCGCTCTCTGCACATCAGAGTTGGCTACATCGCCGATTTGAAAAAGAGAAGCGCGAAAGGTTGGGACGTAAGAAGATCAACATTTGACTCAAGTGGCAAAAATGAGCTGCTGAGTCAGCACTACTGTATTGGCGAGTTGTTTCAATATTTTTGGCCGTGAAAGAGTTAAAAGCAAACACCACAGGAATCCGTACGGAAGAAATGAGGCCTATCATGGGTATGTGGCGGTATAATACGTTGCGGTTTCCTGCTTCCTCTCACGCAACGTGCACCTCTTTTGAAAAACCTGTTGCCAAATGTTGACAGACAAAAGTACCATTATTCGGTAATTCGATTTTGCGGATCAGCTTCGGGTTGCTCCAAATTGGTAAACTTGGGTCACCAATTTGGTGGGCACGTGTTGGCAAAATGCAGTGACATTCCGCTGGAGCGGAGGCACATGTAGTAAAGGAGGCTTCCATCAATTCGTCATCAGCGCAGACCACCGTCCAGCCAGCAGTAGCTGTAGCAGCGCTTCGGTCGAGCCTCGATCGGTTTGCATTCAGCACCAGCAGACAGGAGCTGGAGGGAAAGTGAGCCGGAGAAGCCCGCAGCAGACAAGGCGCCAGCTTCGACGCATCTTCGAATTTATCGTGAAAAATAGAGCGCAGCGTGTTTGCGGTCCCAGGTCCACCACCTAGCGGCGGACCAAGACTTATGACTTGCAATGGAAGAAACACTGGCTCCATAATGGCGGCAATGAGGCCAGCTTCTCGCATGCCACCTCTGACCATTAGCGCCCAAAAAAATGGAGACTGTCTACCGCCGAAGTCGTTTTCTCGGCGGGAAGCGCGGCCGCGGTCCAAATGGACGCGCGCTGGAGGATTCATGGCATTGCCTCGTCCACCTCCTGCGTGTGCCGTTGAGCAGCGAAACCACTGGCCAACACACTCGCACAACTCGGCGATGGCACCTGGTCTGCCGCCGTCCAACCTGGTTTGCATATGCAGATTGGAGTTCAAGGTATCCGCAATCGGCCGACGATCTCGCTTCGATTGTCTTCGGCGGCGAGTTCTAGAAGACAAATCCAATGGTGTCATCGCCCATCGACACCTCACCGGCGCTGGATACATGTACATGCACCGTAAGATGATAAAGGTGTCCATTTCATTGCAATTTCGTGTTGATGCTCTTGCAAAAGGTAACTGCTTCACTTGGGAATTTGCTTCTCTGCCATTTCGTTTTGCCATCACCGCGCTGCTCGGAGACATGTTGAAGCGGCTGACCCCATTTTGTCATTTGTTACACTTGAAATTTGTATGCCATTTGAGTTGCCTCCCGCTTAGCCAACCAACGGGCAGCAAAATCATGATTTGCGTGTCATTTTTGAGATGGCCACCGCCACTTCGACGAGCCCCAAAACGTCTCCGACGCGCCGCGAGCTGGCGCGTGCTTTACTGGACCCTCAATCAGGAGGCGTCGCCGGTACGCTTGCCACGCTTTTTGCCGCTGCCAACGCTCTTTGTCACCATTTTTCACCCTTTTGCCAGCCTACGTGCAGGAATGTGTGCACTCCACAAGCATCGGCGTGGACGCCACCTTCGTCTTCCTATTGCAAGTGATCGAGGAGCTTGACGATGCCATTAGCGAGTTCCTCCCGTCCCCACCCAACTACCAGCCGCTTGTTCACGACAACGAAGTGGAACTGGGCACATTGTTATCCGCTGCGTCGTTGGTAAAGTGGCAATTTCACATGACAAAAGTGAAAAATAATTATTAACCTGTTGCAAATTTGCAGACTATTCGCTATGTGACTGAGAGACAAGCGATGATTCCATTATTGCCGCGGTACCGCGATGCGTTTAACACGGTGTTACAGTATCCGGTGTGGACGCACAAATGTTACTACGGCCTCAAAGCGGTGGCATTGATGGGGTCTACGCGAGTTCTCGAGTCTTTCAGCGACCAAGTGCCAGTAAGCGACGTACTGATGCAATTAAGATGGCTGTTCCCGCTTTTCAAGGACGAAAGTATCACTGCGGAGGAAAAAGCGCAGAGAATGAATGCGCTATTGCGTCCTTCGTGCGAGTTTGCAACTGTGGCTTTGCAAACCCACGTAGGTGTTCGAGAATCCATCTTTGCTGAGATTTTGCCGCAACTTTTGGAGCTCCTGATAAAGGAAGGTGGCAATCGGGATACCACAGTCGCTGAGGCAGTTAAAGTGGAGCTGGCGACGACGGTTGCTGTACTTCTGGAAGCCAAATTCCCGTACACACCACCCAATGCGTTCGCGTTGTTGTCATTGCCAGCGTTTGTCGAGGAGATGGAAGCGGATGAATCGAAATTATCAACTGCCAACGCGATGTTTGCACCGACCGCCGAGGCAAAATCGGAAACTGTGGACGAAGAAGAAGAGAAAGCTTCGTCAGTGGCGGTTGTCAAGAGACTGGAGGAGGAATGCTGCAAGGTGCTTTGCTCGTGGCTGGAAGTGGACACTCGTCGGATGACAGCAGCACAGGCATTGGCCGTGATGTACCGGGTTATTGCAAGTGGCCCAGTTTTTGACAGTGTGGCAAACAGCGCAACATCATTTACCACTCCACTGGATGAGATGACCAAAGCGTACGTGCTTGGCTTTTTGCGTTGTCTTTCTCTTTCTTTTATTGACATTTTTACGTCGTGTTCAGGTTGAATGACGCAGAATTGATCGCTCTTCCTGACTTTGATTTTATCAACGCTCTGCTTGAGTCTATCCGGGATATCTGCTTGTTCCAGCATAAACTTGCAGCTACCACACTTGAAGGAGCTTTCCAGGCAATGAGCACAGTGATGCCTCGCCTTGAGGTAAGCAAAAAATTATCAGAACGGGTTGGAGCTGCTATTCTCACACGCTCGTTTTGTATTCTATAGACCGCACTGACATCTTTTAAGAGACAATCAGCTGAGCGACGCAACGCTAAGGCGGCATGCTCTGCGATCCGACACACACTGGTCGAAACATTCCTCGCTTGGCTTCACCATCCAGATGCTGCCAACTTGCTTACTTCCCAGGTGGATTTTTTGCACAACGTAGCTGGCACTCTGGCTGACCCGCGTGTGTACGGCGACGTGTTGGCTGTTCTACGTGTGTCTACCGTCCCGGAGGCTCGTGCAGAGTACGCTTCGTGCCGTCAACTTGCCGTGGTGACGCTGTGTCAGGCTATCAATCAGTTGGACCGGTATTCCAAGTCCACAGCAAACCGTATTGTGTCGGGCCTCACTCGCATAGCTGCAGCCTGTCGTGAGGACATTCATCCGCTGGCAAATGAACTGGTGCTGCCTTTACTGCCTTCAATGCTGGACGGTTCTCAATGGGGAAAGTTTCTGCGTCTTCGCACCGAAGCTGTGGCTACGGTACTCGTTGGATGCGCTGAAAGCGACGACTTCCAGGTATGTACCGTTGCTATAAGGTTTTGACGATGACAAGCGCACTAAAATACTGTTATTTGACTGGGAATTCAGATGGAAAAGCATCCATGGATCAGCGATTTCACCAGTTTCTTGCTCGATCCGGTGGTGTCTTCGGAAAATGTGCACTCGTTCATGATTCTGTGCGGATTGATCCGAGCGGAGCATAAGTTGCTCCTCCACGTGGTCTCGTTCTGCATGGCCAACCCGCACGCAGTCACCCAGACTCTACACGAGCCGCTTGCTCGCTGGCCGCTTTACGAAGAAGACGTCGATCTTGTCGTTGTCACTCTCGAACTACTAGAGGCATTGCTCAGTGTGAATACTCTTCGCCAGTCGGTGGACGTGGATGTAATCTATGCCACCATTCTACAACTCTCGGAAAACGCGGCAAGCGAAGGTCTGGACGTCATCTCTTCGGTTTGCAATCGAGTTATCGCATCCCTGGGAACTAAACATTAGATCACGCAGTAGTGGAGTCCAGCGCGCCGCTACTATCCCAGGAACAAACGTGCCAGTACAACTCGCCGATCGAAGGCGGGTCCGAGCACTGGTAAATTAGCCCCGCAGACGAATAAATCTGCACTTGGAGGCGTAAAAACTGTGTCATAGAGACATTCGATGCCACGATGCAGTTGTACGTAAATCCTTGTAGGCAATGAAGTAAAAAAGACTGATACTCGCACCCTTCAAGAGTGTTGATGATTTCCAGCTCCACGTGACTGCAATTATCCGAGTTTTGCCGCCACACATGCCCAACGAGTGCTTTATCCTTCCACACTTCGAGAATTAAATCCATGGTCTCCACTTCATCCACATATGACAACACTACGCGAAATGTTCGCTCTGTTGTGATCAGTGGACTCAATACTCCGAGATATCGATTGCCATCTTTTGCTTGAGTTTTACTACTCGCCCATGTAACTTTCACTGGCAGCGACACTGGAAAGTAATCATTTGATGTAACTTTTAGACGATATGTGCCAAGTCGCAGCTTAAATACCCGTGAACTGCCCACAGAGACGTCACCTTCGCTAGGTTCTTCTTTCATAGCCAAGTCAGTTTTAATAGGAATTCGTGCGTTGCGTCGTTTATCCACAGTAACATTTGCAATGTTTCCAATAAAGCTAGCAGCATGGAATTTTATGTTGGCCAGATCGGAATGAGTGTTTTTGATGGAAACTACTAGCACAGTCACCTTGACGCCACCGAACAGCACAGGCATGGGAATTGTCCTTGAAGTGCGATACCGACCACCGTCTACCACCACTTGCTTTAAAGCGGAGTACAGAACGCAACTGCATTCGCGGAGCACATCGACAGCGTACAAACCTTTGCTCACATCCCACGTGGCACATCCGTTCGAGTCGGTCATGACAATTTGCCGCTCGGAACTGCAATTGTTGGTGATTTGAAGCGGAATACCAGCAAGTTTAACGTTGGCGTGAGGATGGAAATAATCCACAAGTTGCAGAGAATAAGTCCATCGATATACATCGAGTGGGATCACGATTTCCTGGACCGAAGATGTCGCTGTTGTAGGGCCACTAGAGAGTCCTGATGCAGAAATTGTTGGGTAGACTGCAACAAGTGACGTCCACTCGAAGTAGTCGAGATGGAAAACGTACAGGGAATAGCTTCCAGGAACCAGACGACAACTCGCTCTCCCTTCACTGTCCGTCACAAGTACTTGTCTGCGATCTTTGACTACTCCATCCGATGTTTCTTCCGGCTTGCTTGAGTCCTCCGAGGAAGTTTGATTCTCCGATAAATTCGCTTCATTCTTTGAGTTGTCTTCAAGACTCTCCGTTGCAAATTGAGCCTTGGTCCACTCCTCAAGAAGGTAATTTTCGTCCATTGGCATCTTTTCCTTTAGCGGTATAGGTATTCCACGCAGCATAAGATCGAGTTCTGCAAGCTCTTCTCTTGTTGAATTTCGTAGTAAATCCCGTTCAGAATTCGATAATTCTAAAGAATTTGCAAAGAGCTTTTGCAGTCGAGTCGGGAAAATCTGTGAAAACTCGCGAGCCTGTTCACTCTTACGCGCACGCTCAATAATACCATTTTTGATTTTCTCGTATCGTTGCCGCATAACGTTTCTCAACAACGCTCGTGCACGTACGACGGATACTAATTTGACATTCAAACTGGTCGCAATCGTTGTTCGCTTTAAAGCCTTAGCGATACAGTCAGAGACAAAAGTTTCCGCCACCTCTCGTGTGATTTCAGTGACTCGTTTCTTTTGCAAGCGACGTCGAATTGACATGAGTCGAGACCCCATCATCAGTGTTGGCAGCACAGTTTTTGCCAGATTCGAGCCTAGAGCATCAAACGAGACGTTCTTCTCGATAAAGACGTGAACTTTTTCAACGGGATCATTTGTCTGAGCACTCACGATTCGAAACTCGACATGCCTTCTTACTTTTTTGTTTTGCGGCGCGAACGGGTTTTGTTGTAGGCATTCCTTGATCCCATGCTGGGATAGAATGCGCAAAATTGTGCGATAAACCGATTGAATAGTCGGTAGGGAGCGATTCGCAGCGTTGTGGTGCGTGTAGACGTCAATTTCGTGTTCCATTTCTTGCAGCTTCAATGCTATCCGAAAGCGAATGTTACTTAGCTTGTCGCTACTTTCCAGTACCGGAACCAGCACGATACGACCATTTCGACCAAAGCGAATGTTTTTTGCCAGACGACGAACAAAATCTCGACTCTCGTGATTCTCCGTTGTTGAGTGTTCGTTTTCAGCTCCAGTTTCGATGTAATATACTCTGATTTCGTAAGTTTGGATGATTCTCAACTCCGCGAGTAACACGTTTAATTCGTCAACACCAGCATAGATAGAGGTTGCACTTCCACACCCTCCGATGGCCTGGAGTTTCCACTGATTGTTTTTCTTCGATCGATATACTGCAGCCAAGGTAAACCATCGACACTTCGCATGTGGTTTTGTATCAAACATGCCCAAAACTTGATGCTCTTCCACATTTTCAATTTGGATCCGCACTTTTGACATGTTTCTTGTAAAATTTGGGCCACTGATATTGGTACTTTCGTCTTCCGTGATCTTTTGCAAAGAGAACAGAACGCAAAAAACTCTGTTGGACAAAGCGGTGAGGCGAAGGTATAAGCGATCCACGATGCCGTTGTAGGTTGACTGGCCCTGACGATAAGAAATACCCCCTCGTTTTGTTACAGGACACCCTTCGTGAACGAAATCAACGAGCTGGAAATCGTGGTCAACGAGAACACAAACGAACCGCCACGGTGATCTCGGACCGCCATTATCGCACATCATAGTCGAAGACACTAGCAAAGTATTCATAAACGGGAGCGTGTACAGTCCTGTTGGAGTTGGCGTCAGCATCGACAAACTCGGCAGATCATCCATACGATGGTTATGTGTTCGGGAATAATTGTCCTGGATACGTTTAAGATAACTCACGACCTCTTGCAACTCTGTTGATGCGAAGAAAAAGCCAATCTTCTCGAACTCTGCAGCCACTTTTCGCTCAGTCAACACTAGCTTTCGGTTGATCACTGATTCCATGAATATTCGTTCTCTGTTGTGACGTGATTGGCCAGCTACTGCGAGCAAATGACGGAACGCCTGGATCTGAATTTCTTCGCCTGGAGATCGCTTCGCCTCGAATAACACGATAGACTCGATCTTCTTCTTGATATCTTCCAGCTTCGGGAAACAGCCAGATATATTCATCGAATGTAGCATTACAACAACGGGGCTTCTCCCTGCAGCACGTGTAAGTTCCATTGAAATCTCAAAAGATCCAATCGGTGAGCGAGAATTCACCACAACCGTAAGTAAAGGACTCATTTGTTCGATACTAGCAATAAGAGCACTGGTTTTTTGCTCGTACTCGACGTGTGATCGGCAAACATGATCGTGACTTCGCTGGACACTGTATTCTGCAGCATAATCAATCACAACACGAATGTCTCCTGACTGCACAACAGTCAGTATGAGATTCACAAAGGAGTTCGCACTTGCAACTCCAACATCATAGTGACCACCGTCGAAGAAATTCGCCAGCAACACGACCGATTCTTTTGCTGTAGAGACGCTGCAAGTAGCAGCTTTCTCTGAAATTGGTGTCCACATAGGAGGAGAATTGAGCCGCCAGAATACATTTCGATGAACATTTACAACGTTGTCGAAGGTTGAATTGTCCCGTACATTTCCAACGTCAGGAATTGTCAAAGAAATGAGGAGTTCTTTCGGTATCTCGTTGGATTTTCTCCTTTGTTGATCGCTTGACAGTTTCCATAACTTAAATGAAGAAATTAACCCCACAAAGCCGATTCTGGCTCGCCAATCTCTGACACTTCTCGCGTGGGAAGGATAGCCTCCTACATACACTGAATTGGAGCTTGATGGTGTTTGGACCCACGCAGAGATATCACCCGCACGTCTTCCACGTGAGAACCCATTGCTTAATGTGCTGGGAGTTTCAACAGGCTGAATTCGTGCACAATCGACTAGCTCATCGTCGAAAAATATCTGAAGGTATCGACAGTCAAACACCACTTTGATATTGACCCAGCGGTTGCTTGGTACTTCGTAATTATTGGCCAAGCATTCCCATCCTCTCCACCGGACACGACAACCTCCGTCTTCTCCTTTCTCTCGATAATTAACATGAACTCCGCGATCATAAATCGAAAATGTGGCTTCGTCATCAGAATTCTCACCGTGAAGCTTAGCACACAACAATCTCGGCGTCGACTTGCCTGGTCCTACTCCAGACATGGCAGAAGTCACTATTTAACCTTTAAGAATCAAATAACCAAGAAACAAGTCTTTTATCAATGCAACAAACCTTGAAAATCGTTTAATAAACAACCCGGCTTGCGTATACCTTCGCTTCCTTCATCCTGGTTAGCAAAGCAGCCAAATACACTTCTGTCTGTGCTGCCGCAGCAGAGCCACCGCACGAAGTCTCCAGTATCGTCCAGTTCTGGAGTTGTATGTCGAGCTCCGTCCTTTTCACTGCAGGTGTACGAACTCGTTAGACCCGCAACTAAAAGAGATCCGTCGGAATAGGAAACATCCGTACACTCGTGCTTTGTGCTTTTCTGTGTCAGCGGCTTTGAATAATGACATAGTGATAGAAAACCCACTACTACCAAGCAGTCTTGACGATTCTTTACCTTCTGGACCTTTTGATAGCGGAATCTCAAGAAATCCATCCCCGTACAGCGAAATGACAGCACCATCTTTGATTACAGCAGCAGCATTGGTTCCTTTGCTAACAGATGCAACATTTTCACTGCGTCCGCCTGTGATCGCCTCCATTTTCTGTTTCCCCTCTCCATTACACTGCACAAACCTTTGAGAGGCGGGTTTCGGTATTGCTGTTACTTTCTCGTCTTCGGCAAAGCTCATACGGGCTTCAAAAGACGATGGAGTCGGCGCGATTTCTATTTGGTCTCCGTTAGGTTGTTTGGTTTTATTTTCTTCATCACCATGTTGCCGCTCCTTGCTGTCAGTGCGGACGAAAGGTGCAGGACGCCGAGCACTGCTCGGTCGTCGGACGAGTGCGGAGCTGGTACTAGGACGTTGTGGCTTCTTCAATGCCTTTTTCTTGCCATCATTAATTGCTCCATAGATACTCAACAGAATCTGCTGCCGTCCTGAGAGACTCATGCAAAAAAGATGTGCCTTAAATCGTTACAAGCACTTCAACATAGAATTTGTAAATGTTCAAATACATCCGAAATAACACAATAACGGAAAGAAATGCTTAGAAACCATTTAGAAATGAAAAAAGTATCAATTGGCAATTTGCAGGCAAATGTCTGGCAAACCACGCACAGCCAGGAGGACTCTGCAAACGCTTGACACTTTCGTCCAAGTTGCAATTGACGCAAGCACTCTGGCAACTCCATCGGCAAAGAAAAAATCTCGCAGAAGGCGCAAAAAGAGCCAACAGGAAGCGTCAAACCCGTTGGCACTCCCTCTTCAAGCCAAAGCTGTCGTGCCACCCACACCACCAGCTCCTGCAAAACCTTCACGACGCAAACGCAAAACAAAACTGAAAAACTCTATTTTGCAAAGTAGAAAAACTTTGCAACGATGCAAATTTCGCGTTCGCGGGCTGATAACAGCCAAGGATCTCGAAGATGAAGATGAAGCTGAGGAGGTCGAGGAGGAGGTTCGAGCTGATTTTGAGCGATTTGGACAGCTGAAAGAAATTGTCGTTGTCAAAGGAAAGAAAACAAAAGTAGAAGCTGGTAATTTGGTGGGGGATGTGATTGTCACGTTTCAAGACTCGTCAAACGCATCATCGGCTTTCGATGTGTTCGATGGGAAATTGTTTGGTGGGAATACGGTGACGTGCAACTGGGAGGCGCAGAGTGAAGGAGACAAGAATTTCGTTGTGGTAGTCAGCGGAATACTTACACCTGAAGAACTGGAAGACCCGGATGAAGTGGCTGATGTCGAGGAGAAAATGATGCAAATTTTCACGAAGCATGGAAAAGTGAAAGATTTGTGGTTAAATAATACGACGGGGGAGGTTACGGTGAGTTTTAGTGAAAGCTGCGACGCAGATAGATTGGTGCAAGCGATGAATAAATCGCGGTATGGAGGCCGTGACGTGACTGCTCACCTAGAGTACTCGAGTAAAAATTCTCAATTAGTCGACGAGAATGCAGCAAGGCAAGGTGAAATAGTGGCAACGCGCGTCGCAAACCCTCTTGTTCAGGTACTAAAGCGTTCATTTGCCCCGCCAAATGTTTATCAACATCGTTTTAATTGTCTTCTATGAAGCCGACAGAGTCACCTGAGTTGCAAAATCTTGTTGGCTTGTTCTTAAAACGACTCGCAGCTTTGCAGGTGAGCTCTGCGATGTTAGACACGTGTTTGCTGCTTATCTGGTTCACTAATTTGAATGTTATACATGTACATATGCAGGAGCGTGCGCATGCGCAGAACAAAGCCAGCAAGCGGTCACGACGTTTAGTGATCGGGATGCACGAAGCACGGCGAGGCTTAGTCTGCAACAAAATTGTTTTGTTAATTATCGCGACAGACTTAGACGGGTGTGAAGCTGTTGAAGAAAAATATCGGGAGGTTGTGACGATCGCAGAAGAGCATGAAGTTCCCGTTCTCGCTCCAGTGAATAGGTACGAAGACTTGTTCGAATATACGTTATGGCTGAAGCTGACAAGATCATCTTTGGCTAGACGGAAGTTAGGTAAGATGGTGCAAAAGAGCGTGCGCGTGAGTTGTGTCGGAGTTTATTCTGCTGAAGGCGCGAACGATCTTTTTCAGCAGATACTGCAAAATATGAGATCGATACCACAGTGAAATAGATTTCCTATTGCGCGGATCCATGACGAGGAATCCGACCAAGCTGCCAGCATTGGTAATACTCTCGGGGGTCGATGTCATCTTCGCGGGATGTCCTCTTGTTTTTGTTGACAGCGTACTCGTTGATGCGTCTACATGCCTCGATTTGACTTCTGGCTATAACCTCATTGGTCACCTTCATATACTGGAGGAAATCCACATCTTCGCACAGAGGTGTTTGTTCCTGCAAGAAATGAAGCTGGGAGTTGCTGTTTTCGTTGTTGTTGGCTTGAACAAGTCGGCCTTCTAAAATCTCGACAAGTTTTGTCGTGGGATGTCCAGCACGCAGTCCTCGCGCAACAATATATCTCTCCGAACTGGCAGGGCGGCTGGTCTGCAATCACAACCAGCACGTGAGATTATCAACACTCTACCTATACGTAAGTCTACTGGATACGTACGATGGGTTTCACGACTGCAAAACGTTCAAAACATTGATGCAGTATCCAGCAAAGCTCCAGCATCGACGGTGTCACCAATTCGAATGTCTTACAGACAAAATCCCCACCAACTCGTAGCACAGCAAACATAGCGAGAACCTCCGCCAAGATCAATCGAGTCATCATCGATTCCTACAGAAACAAAAGCCACAGGATCACTATCATTCTCTGCAGTAAAGAACCACAACTAGAGTTCAAGACCTGATTCGATTTCGAGCGAGCGTCGAGAAAGCCGCCGTCCGCTAGAGCCAAGTCCACACCGTTTGGGTGTCGTCCCCGTACAACGTCACGGAAGTTGTGAATATTTGCAATCGAGTAGAGATCACCCGTTCCATCCTCACCATAGCAGATTGTGAACATATCATGAAATCTCGAGGGCAGACGCCAGTCACACTCGTTTGCTGCACCTTTCAACGTGATACCGTAGCCATGAGTATCGCTGCTCTGCTGCGTTCTCCACAAGAGATACTCCGAGAAACCTCCCGGTCCTCCACAGATATCCGCAAATGTGAACCTCTCTCCGGCACCATGCGTCCACTGGAAAATATGATCCAATGTCACCAGCTTCATAGCTGAGCGATTCAAGAACCGATGCTTCCCCAGCAGCTCAAACGCATTCGTCGCAGCACGAGCACTACGAAACTGTGGGCTCTCCAACTCGTCAAACTTATTTTTCTCTTTCTCAAGCTCTTGCAACAGCGAGATCGCCACAAAAATCCGCTCTTCAATCTTACAATTCTCACTCAACGCAGCATCAAGTGAACAGTTCTCCTTACACAAAAGAGACAGCTCACCATACGCCCCCTCTTCCACGCCGTCAACCGAAAACTCCACGCGTTTGCCCGTCAGCTCCGTGCCAGGCATCAACTGCGCTAACACGTCCGCCCTCTTCCTCTTCCTCTCACGTTCACGATGAACTCGGCCAAACGACGTGAAGCCCATAGCCGCCATCATCTCGTCGCCACTCATTTCGTCCGTAGTGCACAAAAGCAAGTGAAAAGAACCATCGACTACCTATATTATACCGAGTACTGAGTACGAATCTATTGCTGTGGCGTGTCGTGCATGCCACTAAAAACGCTCCGAAACACGCAACACTCACTTAAGCAGAAGCGAAATCCAACGTTGCCAGTAGAGCTTTAAGGCTTTACTGCCTGCGTCCAACCGGATTAGAGTGACTAGAGCCATTCTCGCTGCCAGACACGTTAGAGGACCCATTGGTGCCATTAACGTTTGTGCCTCGCACGGCTCGGTGGACGACGGAATCCAGCTCTGCTTCAAGCTGCAGCTCACGCGCGACACTCTCGCTCAGGAGCTGCTCCAAGTACTTGATGCGGCTTTGATCTGGCGCCAACAACAGCGCCTCCCGTATATTCCGGCCCTGTGCGCGTTGCCGCGTGCGCTCCTCGACTCCACGATGATATCGCTCCAACACACTCGGGTCCAGCGCCGGACGATTCTCCGATGAGCTCTCGGAATCGGCTTCACTGGTTGCTGGCGTCGTCATGTTCAGCTCATCTGATGTTAAAGTCGACGAGCCGTCGTATCGCGCAGTCACACTGGGGGAGATCTCAAAGTCGTCGTCGTCGCTCATGTCCGAGCAGTCCGAGAGCGTCTTGGTCCGGAACTCGTCGTAGTCGTGGATCACGTCGATGTCTAGTTCCGCTTTATCTTCGTCCAGATCGCCGCCGATGGGCATTACTGAAGGAGAGTCAAGTACACTGGCGCCTCGAGGACTTCCGTCTTCATCGTAGTCATGCGCTGACGCGTCATCGTCGTGTTTCTCCACTGGGTCCATGAATTCCATGTAGTCCGGGTGGCTTTCCGGGTCCCAGCGGAAGAACATGCCGTCCCAGAGCACCACACGCTTCAGGTTGGCACGTGGATACAGCACACGGTTGGTTGGTCGATACAACGGGTTCTTGTACGGTCCAGGGTTCTCCAATACGGGCGTCCAGACAGACTCTGTGCGTTCCCACACCTTGTCCAGCACACGCTCGCGTTCTGAATTGTACAGGAACGTACCGTAGAGACCGGAGATCAGCGAATCCGAAATGTGGATCAAGAACTTCTCGTTGAACTCGAAACACGTGGGGAATTGTCGTGTCATCTGCCACACGCAGTCCAAGAACTGCAACATGACTGGTGATCGCTCGTTCGGCTGTTCGGTGATGTCTTTGCCCACGCCAATCCGATCCGCGAACTTGTGGCCGAATGAACACCACTCCTTCTCCACTAGACTGGCGAAACCGCGGATGGAGCGGTAGAACGGGTCCAGAATCAGCTGCGCCAAGGCCACAAGCTGCGGCGTGCGATCCCAGCCGTCACTACAGTGCACCAGCACCGACGCGCCGTCTTCATGGAGCACCTCTGCTACCCTACGGGCGCCTGACAACACTCGCATCACGTGCTTCAGCCATCGAGTGTCTGTAGTATAACCCAGTGTCAGTTTATGATGATCAGCAATAGAAATACAGTGGCGTGCTTACTCTCGAGACGATTGTGATAGTGTTTGTCGCCATCTTCGACGCTGCTAGGACTAACAAGGGCTGTATCAACGCACAGATACACGTCAGCCACAATCTATCACAACAGTTATGCGTTCAAACGTACACTTCAACGCATCCAAGGACTCGCGCATCTTGTGAATGTTGGCGATGCCCATAAATTCAATAGTCGCGTTGTCGTAGTGCTGGGAGTTCTCTACACCTGCAGACACAACCATCAATACATCGTTAGAAGCCGCGTACTCAAAGCAACGTGCTGTAACCATACCGTACCTTTTCCTTTTAACCGGTTGCCCTTGGTGGCGATGGGCTTGCGCGCGTCGATAATGTGAAGAGGAGGCGACATGTTGGAGCTGTTCTTGTTGGCTGAGTCGCGGTACGCGCGCAGAAGTATCCGGTCAGGTTCGGATCGGTTGCCTGCCATACCGTAGTTCGGCTGGCTGGAGCGAGACAACACGCTCTTGTTCACAGGATGGCGCCACACAACCACAGGCAGACGTGCACGTGATCGGAAGCGTGCCGACTGCACGAGCTGCTCTTCGGACATAAGCGATGGCACCACCATAAGCTGAGGGTATGTGGGGCTGAAGCGGAACTTGGAGTTCTTGAGAAGTCGCCACGTGATCGCCCCGTCCTCTTCCGGCTGCTTCTTGGCCGACAAAAAGCCCAGACGTTGGTACTCAGCAAACGGTGAGTACACAAACCAGCCATTGTGCTTCTCAGGAATAGCAGATCCCCGCTGCTTGGCCTTCTCTGTATGATAGTCGAATGCAAACAACGCACCGATCATATTAGGCGGCTTCATACGTAGCGTGAGCAGATTAAGCCACCGAAAGTCCGGAGTTGACGGGAGTTGATCGTATCCTTTCTTCCTTGAGTACGCGTCGTGCATAGCAAGTCTCAACGTTCTCAAGTCTTTGCATGTGATCAGAAGCATCAGTCCATCGCGCGTAATGAGGTCAATAGCAGCCAGCGGCAGCTCAAACGAGCCGAATTTCCAGGATGCATCGTACGGCACAAATGTGATCCGGTACGACGTGATCTTGAGCACTCCTTGTACTGCTCTGTCGCTCTGGGACATCACCACGAGGTTTGTAACTCGCTGTACATGCTCCAACACCGACTCACCCGGTAGCAACTGGAAATGGTCGCTCACCATTGAATCTCGGAGTTTGGAGCGCTCGAATGTACTGGAAACTGTCGACGCTGTCTCGTCAACAGTCACCGTAGACGCTCGTGAGGGCGTCGCAGCCGTCGTCGTCTTCTTATTGATCATAACTTTGCCCTGTTCCAAGGCCTGGACGAAGTTGGCACGGTCTTCTGTACTGTAGAACGTAATCTTCTTGTTCACACTGGCATTTCCCGTCTGGATCTTGAGCTGCATCCCCAGTCTGGACTGCGGCTTGGCCGTCACAGCTGCACAACTGTACTCCTCGCGTTGATCATGAGCCGATAGAAAGTAGAGCATCCTTTCGTCCACATCCACCTGCAATTGGATACTGGCTCGCTTACTCCCGAGTTTTTCCAGCACACTGTCACTCTTCTTGACTGTAAAGGTAAACAGCGTCACCTCGGACAATGGCGCCGCATTACGGTTAAAGCCAAAGACATTGCTACTGTGAGTGGATCGGCTGCGTCCGTTCTCCACTAAGAAATTGTTCGAGTCGCTCAATGTGTCTGTAACGCGAGCAAAGTGTCCTGGTCGGTCGTAGAAGCTGTTACTGTTGGCATAACTGCCCAATGAGCTGCGTCCGACGGCCATCTCGGGGCGAGGGATCTCCATGTTGTATCTAGGACTCGCTCGGGCTTCTACGCTTGTTGTGTCCGTCGTGTCGATGGTCAGCTCCGCTCTAGAGCCTGACGGAGCCGTAGACGCCCATTTACTGCCGTTATTGGGACTTGAAGGCCCCGTGGACAGGAATTTCCCCGATGCAACGTCGTCTGACGCCTGTGTTGAGATTTTCCTTCGCGTGGACGTCCTGGTGTGCCGTCTAGGACTGCTACCGACCCCCTGAGAGGAGGAAAAGTTCGATGTAGATCTGGAATTCTGACGTAGGGGCATCGAGACACTGGAGGAGAGGCCCGTAGGGTGTGCAGGCGGTGGAGACTCGCTCTCTTCGCTCGGTAGTTTACCAATGAGCTTCCAGACGTTGGTCGTGGCCTGTCCAGCCTGTGCCAAGTTCTTCTCGGCCATCAACAGTTTGTCCAACGTGGCCGAGTCCATCGTGGACTGACGCTGGGCCAGGTACGCGTCGTCCTGGTCGTCAGCGGGGGTCTCCGTCGTCGTGGACGCCGGCATATCCCGAGCGCGCATCGGCTTCTTGGCGCGGGAGAGGTGAAGGGGGGTCTGCTGCCTCGCTCTATTGTAACCACGCGGGCTTTACTTTGTGCGTTTGAGTGCGGGGGAGTGAGTGCTGGCTCGCTCGTCGGGTTGAGGAACCGAAATCAGCCAATCAGAAACGGATATTTATGGGGCATAGTGAGATCTAGTGTAAATGTTGTTATCAACGACCCAGGTGGGATGGGCTCTTTGCATCGGTACACACCGCAGTGTTTTCCTCCAAGCAGGCGAGAATGCGATGGCCTCGACGGATTGCAATTGCATTCACATGTCAATCGCGAGTGTCTGTGCTCATGAAGCGAACGTCTTTTGACGAAGAGTTGTAGAAGAACGCCAAGATGCAAGTTAGGCTTGAGACCAAGGCATTAAAGTGGTTAGATCCAGCATTTCGAATCGACGACTGGAAGACGTGGTAATACTCTTACGTCTCTAATTATGAAGCTCTCATCAAAAAGGTTGCCTTATAATACTCGTCGATGGCGCCGCTGCAAAGATTTTCAACAAATTTGAAGCATTTATTTTATCCTTTTCTGAAACCTTGCAACTATCCTCTGACCGGCGACAGCTTACTTCCTGCTATGGGTCCATGGACTGTGAGCAATCACGGGTGTGAAGACAGATGGGGCGTTTGGAAAGGTAACACGTGAAGTGTTCATAAGAAGAAAAACATTTTCAAGAAAATTAACGTTGTGAAGTGTTTATATAGGTTTTTAACTGATCCAAGGCTACGCTACAGCTTCGTAGTGATCATCGTGCATGTGGATGATGAGACGCCATTTTAAGTAGCTTTGTGATCTCGCTATTACATCGGGTGCCTTGGGCACCTATTGTTCTCGTACTGATACATACCCGTTCATTGACCGGAATTTGCATCACTCCAGTGTCGAGATATCCGCAAATATGCGGGGCGAAGTCACTAGAGCATTGTCGAATCGAGCACTTGCGTGTTACTTCTGCTTCGTTTGTGGGGTATTAGAACTGTCGCGGCCTGGCGATTGAACGCCGCGTCAAGGTCTCTGGAGGTGGCTCGGATGTCCCAGAGCGAGCAAATACAAGCCCCTCTCCGCCCTGATGTTGCAGTCCTACCTCACTGCTAACGGCGGAAGTAAAATGGCACACTCTAGTCGCCGTCTTGGTTTCAGTGTTCGCAAGCCACACCGAAAAGCCCCAAAGATTCCTCTTGCTTACGCCTGCTCAGTCAAGCAAAAGAAACGTAGAGACAAACCGCACGGGAGACGAGACTCACACACAACATCATTGTTGATGCCGGGGTCACTTCATTCAAAATGCCACGTGGATCGATTTCTTTGGGGAAAACTGGCGCAGCTCGCATAAGCTACTAAAGAGGGGATTGCTGTCAGCTTACGCCCAACACTTACAGCGCGGAGGCGCTTACGACAGGGTTCACCAGCTTGCCAATGCGCTCGATCTCGATTTCCACCATGTCTCCCGGCGCGAGGAAAAGAGGTGGATTGCGCGCGACGCCAACGCCCTGCGCGAAAGTCACACCACAATATTTTAGGTTGGTTATTTCCATAATTTGCAAGAAAAAAAAAACATGAAATGGATATTTTACCTCTGGAGTTCCCGTGAGGATGAGCGTACCCTTGGGCAGCGTGCAATCCTGCGAGAGCTGACTGATGAGCTTCGCGACCGAGAAAATCATGTCGCCCGTGTTGGACTTTTGCACCTGCTCGCCGTTGAGGTACGTGGCGATCTCGAGCGTCTGCGGGTCTGGGATGATCTCGGGCGTCATGAGCACCGGTCCCAGCGGACAGAAAGTGTCGAAGGTCTTGGCACGGCACCACTGGCCTCCTCCCTTCTTGCCCTGCCAGCGACGCGCCGAGATATCGTTGGCACAAGTGTAGCCACCGACGTAAGTCAGTGCCTCCTCCTCCGTCACGTTGCAGGCATCTTCCTTCAGCACAACAGCGAGTTCGCACTCGTAGTCGACCTCAGGAGGGTCCGAAGCAATGCGAGGGATCACCACGGGGTCGTGAGGGTGCTGCAAAGCGTTGACGCCCTTGGTGAAAAGCACAGGGAACTTCGGCTCGGGCATGTTCGTCTCCTTGGCGTGCTTGCGGTAGTTAAGACCAATACCCAAGATCTGTGAGGGCACTACGGGTGCCAGTACCTTCTCGATGGTGGCGGTTTCGCCTGTAAAGTGCAGAGAGCCCAGAGGATCGTCGTCCTCCACGAGCAGAGCGGTGGAGCCGTCATCCGTGCGCTGACCGCAGCGAATCGCGCCGTTCTCGTCCACGAAGCGCGTGAGCGCCGTGGCCTTGGCGTTCTGTGACGTAGTGATGCGGCGAGTGGAGCTCATGGCTAGGAGGCGGGGACTGGCGGAGCAGAGGCGCACAAGACGCAGCAATGACATCAGCAGATCCAAGCTCGGGCTATGTCTTCGATGCTTGACTGGGCTGGCAGTTCTATGTAGAGGGTTGTGTGAAGAACCTTCAATTGCGTTGACAAACACAATAGTTTGTGGTGCACATGAAACATAAGTTGACGTAGATGAAAGTGGGCCCAATCAGAACTACGGGATTGTAAAAGTTCAAGTTGTCTTTTTTAGAATTGACGCACAATTAACGTATATTTTTGCTTTCGAACACTCGTCGGTACGCATGCTGATTGGCTAGGATGACGGCCTATTAACTTAGTGCTTAAAACTCGTCGGTACGCATGCTGATTTGGCCGCAGACAAAAAAACCATTAAAATTTAATGGGTTTTTTCGTCTGAATGCCATCCAGTAAACAGATATGAGACCGTCGGGGTTACACTTTGGGGTACGACATGTCGGTGAGCACGGCGCAGGTGCCCATGCCCTGTGAACTGCGGCTAATGCGCACGTAGCCGTCCTCACCCCACTCGGTGCCCCACGAGTTTTTGATCTTGATGGTGGTGGCGTCGTAGCCCACGGCGAGCACGGCGTGGTCGACCGTCGCAGTGTTACAGGACGTGATGACTCCGCTTTTGTACTGCTTCCACATCGGGTTGTTCGAGATGACTGAGACGACCACGGGCTGCTTCTTCAGGGCGCCAAGGAGTGCGCTTTCGTCTCCAGATTTCAACTGTGCAATGTCAGTAATACCCGACTTCACTGGGGTGCACGTCTTCACGCAGGCTGCAGCGGTTCCACCCTCTACCGATGTGTACGGATAGCTGCTCTCCGTGCAGACCCCATTATCGCGGAGATACTGCATCGCGTACACGGGAGCACCGCCATTGCATCCGAAGTCTTTCGTGTCGCAACTCACAAGATGCTGTTCCGAGTATGAGGGGGCTTTCTTGTCACCGTTGGCAATACATTGCGCGGCTTCTAATGCACCCAAACTAGCGAACGCCCAGCAACTACCGCATTGGCCTTGCAGACCGGGAGGATTAACACAACCCGACTTGCTCCAGTCCACTGAATCCGAATCCGAGTCTCTTGCCGTGTCTGACGTAGACGCGGTCGTCGTCGCCTTTTGTTTCGTAACGGGGGCCGGAGCCGGAGCCGGAGCTGGAGCTTTAGTAGCTGGCGCTTTAGTAGGTGGGGCTTTCGTAGCTGGTCGCTTAGTGGCTGGCCGTTTAGTAGCAGGAGCCGGCGGTGCTGGAGCTGGAGGTGCTGGAGCGGGAGGTGCTGGAGCGGGAGGAGCCGGAGGAGGTGCCGGTGCCAGTGTCGGAGGCGTCTGCGGCGTCACGGGGGCGGGAGCGGGAGGATTGTTCGCACTGGGAGGCTGATTATTAGGCGGTGGAGTCCACTGATTGTTTGGTGGAGGAGTCCACTGGTTATTAGGCGCCGGAGTCCATTGATTGTTTGACGGTGGTGTCCACTGGTTGTTCGACCCCGTCGGCTGAGTCCACTGTTGATTCCAAGACCACGTATTGCCGGTGTTGCCTCCCCAGGTGGTTCCCCACCCGTTGGTTCCCCACCAGTTCCCGTTGTTGCCACTACCGGTTCCACCAGAAACAATAGCAATCTGAGCACTGTCCCCTGTGGAGACATCTCCGAAGTTCCATCCTTGGTTCGTATTGCCTCCGTTGTTGGTGTTAGGTTGCGGGGCAGACTGACTTTCATAGGTTTCCTGTGAACTCTTAACGTACGTGTCGGAAGTACTCTGGAAACCTTCGCCAGTGTTGCTGTAATCTCCTCCGTTGAACGCGTATTGGCTCTTGCCGGCGTTGCGAAGACGACGCACCATCGGAACGACCACCGGACCCTCAGTTGCTGGAGCCCAAGTCTTCTTTTCCTCATCGTCATTTTTGTCGTCGCTTTTTGACTGTTTGGTGTCATTATCTTCCTTGTTCTTGACCTCCTCGCTTGGTCGCGTCTTTTTCTCCTTTTCAGACAACGTTTTGGGCTTTTCGACTGCAGGGGGCTCAGTCTTGCCGGTTTCGTTAAGGTGGGAGTTCGAAAGGAACTGCTTGAACTCATCCATCGTCATTAGTGTGAATGGCCCGTCGGTACTGAACTCGGCCATCGGATTCAGCTCTCGCGCTTCTTCGATTTGTTCCTTGGTCAGATAGAACCGCTGTAGTTTGTCTTCTAAATCATCGTCCGAGCTTCGCGACTCTGTCACGGGAATATAACCATGCTTCGGTCCACTATCGCTGTATGTCTTTAGCCACTCATTCAATTCAGCTTTGATTGTCTCCTTGTCCGCCAAGTATCGATGGTATTTGGGGACGATTTCAGCGTGCATCGGTCGCGCTTTGACATTATCCGAGATAATCGCAGCCACGAAAGCCACCGCTAACGCGACCGTAGCCGTCGACACTCGGGGCTGCATCTGCCTCACCTGTATTTCCACCCTGCAATGACTGTCACTCCCGTGTGTTACTTACTAGTTAGCGCCAGTGTCCGCGACACAGCAAGTTTGAAAATGCTGTAGAAGCGACCAGAGAGAGCAGTTCGAGATTGTGAATTAGCCCAGGATTGGCTCGCGAGACAGAGGTGCCGTTCAATTGGCTAGGCCGTCGGGATAAACAGGGTCTGCGACTTGCACTTGTTGCCTACGGATGGGAGCTCTGCTGTGGAATCGGTAGAACGATCAGCGTGGGCAATGGAATTCATGACAACAAGTTGCACTAAGAGCAACGTCGACTACAAAACTGCTAGCTTTTGGATTAAAAGCTCATCGCCTGGGTAATGTTCGAACAGCTAAAGTGTCTGCATGCAGACCAGCAACTTTTAATCGCACAAGAATCCCATCATGGTCCAGCAGCAACATCTGTATAGGCAGAAACACAGCTTTGGCATGCAATATCAGCTTATAGAATCAATTTTTTCTTTAAATTACTTGCATACACATGAAGTAAAAAAGCTACAATATCGATATTAAAAGGGTCTGTTTCAGACTGTAAGATTCAACTTGGTGCTTTGCAGTCGCCAGCAAGGATGGTCCTCAAGCAACGCTTACCTGAGTCCAAGGTGTATTGTCCGGAGTGCATGATCAACACCTCCATTTCGACTTGCATCTGCTGGATATCAGCCATTCTGCCTCTTTCAGTGAAGCTTATCGTGGTAATGACCTCTAAACTTGAGCCATCTGCACACTTGCTCTTCCCAGCCACGGTTGTTGATGAATGGCTTGCAGGCTGCAAGTTGCAGCTCGACTCAAACGAAGAAGTTGTCGAGTGCACGTCACGTTAGGGTGTTTTGCAATGCCAATGCTGCACTATCCAAATGTTCATGTTCATTCCTCGACGTCGAACAACGCCAAGCAAACGTTGCATGTATGGATGCCAGTATGCTCGTAAGACCGAAGCGTGAACGTAAAGGATGGTGGGTCGCGGTACTGATGCACCTGCCTGAGCAAACATTATCATCATGACTCATGATGATAATGTTTGCTCAGGCGATCGGTTGTCGCCGACAACTTGTCAGGAACCTCATCGTGGACGTTGGCTGGTGCTGCTGTACTTTAGTACAAAGGATTGAGGAGGGGATAGCCTCACTGCAGCTCGAATATCCAGGAACACTCGCTTGGCGGTAACCGACTGCAGAGTTGACGATCGCAGAGCGAACGAGTTAACGTCGATACCGATCGGCGTTTGTCGTTTTAAGATTTTGAGGAGCAGCGCGTCCAACGGCAATGCAAGTCCTGCGAATTGCGATGACAGCAGAAGAAAAAGAATGCACCGATTCAATCGATGACTGTCAAGTGAGATTGGCATTGTCCTTTTGCCCTAGATGGACTTCACGTTGTGAATGAAAAGATTTTACTATCTCCGCTTGTTCCGTTCGTTCCCGCCGACACGAAGTGATTGCACCAAAAGCTCTTCGGCGGGTGCGACAACAGCTCCTGGATACAACGAACGGTGTCATCCAGTCCAAGTCCTGGCAGCGGGCAGCAGAGCCCACTTGCATCGGATACAGCTGATCCATTGCTTCTGATCGATTCCGTCAGCGCATTCGAGACATGTGGTCGCCCCGGGCAACCACCACAACGCCTACAGGTGCCGGCCAATTCGTGGTTCTCAGAGCGAAGCCACTTGATCAGCACACGCCTTCTCATCAGCAAACGCAGACAGCTTAGCGTGTGGATCGTGTTGGCATTGACACGTTGGCGTCAGCTGTCCGTGCAGAACGGCCGCCAGGAGTTGCAACGGAAGCATGAGGCGGGTGCAATATGACCAGATGAACAAGACGGTCTCTACTTCTACTTCATCTCTAGGCTGGTATGCCGTTGTCTTGGTATGACTTGCGCCTCAAAATGATCTGGGGATGCCAATACTATCGGCAGAAGGTGGCGAGTGTGTCCAACTCCGTTCGATCACCACGTCATGACCCGACGCTCCTCTGCATCTCCTGGCTCACGGCCAGCGAGGCCTTCAACGCTCACTCTTTGATTTGGTTGCTGTGAGCAAGTCGAACGTAGCACAATAGACGAGAATGCCGTCACAAGACCGATCTACTACTGTTAGTGTCCTCCGCTTCATTGGAGGCGTGGCGATCGCGGCGGTCGCCGTGTCCGGCGTGGACGGACGGCAGATGCACGCCGGCCTTGACTACCACCGCTACCTGGCTGAACGAGCCGAGACCAGACAGGAACTGGCCGACTGGAAGGCCAATTTCGGCGAGATGGCCAAGAACAACGGCTGGATGCCTCCCCCCACCAGTAACTCTGAGGAGCGCAGTGCCGACGACGACGAGGAAGACCACCTCCAGCGGTTCTACATGACCAAACAGAACATCTCGGCCATCCAGGCGCTCAACCCGAACGCTAATTTCTCAGTCAACACACCGTTCACATTGCTCACGAATGACGAGTTCGCAGCTTACGTAGGTAAAGCCTATCGCACCTACAACGGGTCATCGGTGCCCACGAACCGCCGGCTTCGAAGCTGGCACAGAAGTAGCAGCACCAAGACGACATACAACAGCGGCACGCCCGGCGCCATCTCCAAAATTACGAGCACAAGCACTAGCAGCGGGACTAACAGCAACACCCAGGCGTCGGTTCTCGGCGGGACTGTGAATGGGGGCACGAACTACGAGACGACAAGCGTTAAGACAATCACTACTACTGGGGCCGATGGTAAAAGCACCACCACGACTACCACGACGACATCTTCAGGACCTGGTACGGAATCTACGACCGTCACTACATCCTCAGGATCCGCTTCTACCATGTCAAATTTCGGATTTGGATCGGGATTCTCGTCGCTGTGGCAACAATGGGGCAACGGCTTCAACTTTGGTGGCATGGGTCGGAACGATTTCCACCCCGAGACGGTCAAACCTGCAGGTTCTGCCTCCAGTTCGCCAACCACCAATGCCCCCTCCACCCCGACGCCTATCACCGCGGCGCCAACGCCCACACCGACTCAAACGACGGCCACTCCTAGTGCAACAGCCCCGACAAAGTCTTTTACCACAACGGTGACGGCTACAGATACATCCACAGCCTCTACCTCGAACGAAGTCGACTGGACGGACTCGAGCTGCATGTCCCCCATTCAAAACCAAGGCTCGTGCGGCGATTGCTGGGCATTCTCCACTGCTGCGGCGATCGAGTCTGGTCAGTGCATCAATGGCGGCCAGAAGACACTCAATAAGTACTCGGAGCAGCAGCTCACGAGCTGTGATAGTCAAAACTACGGGTGTTCCGGTGGCGCACCGATCTACGCCATGGAGTATGTTCAACAGAACGGGCTGTGCACGGAAGATGACTACCCGTTCACGTCTTCAGATGGCACAGCGGCGTCGTGCTCTAATGGGTGCTCGGCTGTGGACACAGGAATCACCGGCTACGAGACGGTGGATGATGCATCAGGTCTTGCTACTGCAGTGGCCCAGCAACCAGTGATCATCGCTGTGGCGTCGGGTAACAATGCGTGGAAACAGTATACGGGTGGTGTGATCTCGTCATGTGACACTAGCGAACTCGACCACGCTGTCGTGGTCGTAGGCTACACGGACAGCGAGTGGAAGATCCGCAACTCGTGGGGCGATTCCTGGGGCGAGGAGGGCTATATTCGACTCGAACGAACGAGTGACAGCACAGGCACCTGTGGAATGTACGGCGATATGTCGTACCCCATCTTCTAAGGCAAGTAGATGCAGAGGATGAGTATGTATGTAGTATGTGTCGGTGGTAGTGAAGAGTGCGATAAATGCGTCAAATAACAAGTAACCCCAACGTAGTTTTTCGGTGGAGACAAAGCACAGCTTCAACATCGTGTTGACGGTCAGCTTGGCCAGACAATTTCGCTAGGCAGGTGTTCAACATCATGATACATGATACATGATGAATGATACGGCCCCACAAGGTTTACCACTTGGCACGCACGCGAGCAGCCCTCACCTCTTCGTGCTCTTCCAGTCGTACACCATGTTGCCATGAAAACACACAGCTGACAGTGTCGTTCCTGTGACGTGAGGCAGCCAACACTTCAAGCGATGGACTTGCACATGCAATGCTGGACACGACAAAACTGACACAGTTCCTCCGAACCACATGGCATCGAGGCACCACAGGACAACGCAAATGCACGTACTGAAGTGGTGTTGTCTTATCCGCGTATCTTCTCGAGCGTGGCGTCTCGAAATAAGGATATGTCTAGCAGCGAGATTCAGAGACAACTACATTCAACCGTCGTTTCATCTCTGTGGCATCTCTCAGCGAGTCCTTGGAGAAGCATTCGCAGAGAGAGAGAGAGAGAGAGAGAGAGAGAGAGAGAGAGAGCTATTTATTTGGGTGATACAAGTTATATCACCTGGTCGGACAGAACGCTCGCCACTGCTCCTTTAGCCGAACAGATTTCAATTTTTTGCTGCTCGAACTTGTCAAGTTACTTGACTCCACCTGGATCGGCTCTATTTACCAGATGTCCCGCGATCAGATACTCTTCCGTGGCTTCAGCAGTTCGGTGGATACGAGGAATGCCACTTGACGCTCAGTCTTAAATTCACCTGCAAGTGCTCTCTTCACAGTGATCATGAAGCCGATCACTTTAATCACAACTTTAGTTTTTGCAACTTCAATGCTTGCAGTGGTGCCTGTCAATGCGCGTCCGATGCACGCCGGTATCAACTACCAGCGTTATCTCACCGAGATTGACACCATTAAAGCTGAGACGGACGAATGGAAAGCTATGTTTGAGAAAACATGCAAAGAGAACAATTGGATGCCTGAATATTCAACCGAAGAGCGCAGTTCAGTCGATCAGGACGAAGATTTGCGTCAGCGTATCTTCATGAGCAAGCAGGATGTCCTGGAGGCACAAGCTGGGAACCCCAACGCCAATTTCTCGATCATGACGCCGTTCTCGGCACTCACCAAGGAGGAGTTCGCTGCGAAGGTTCTCAATTCATACGTTCGAGGCAACACAACAAGGCAAACTCCTACTCCGTCGCCAGCGCCACCCAAGCGATCGCTTCGTCAGCAGGAAACATACACCTTTACGAGCATGCAGGATATGATCAACTCTCTGATGCAAAGTCTTCAGCAGCAAATGGGAGGCTCCTGGTCGATCGCGACAGTGAAACCTGCCACCGACAACACGGACACTTCGACTGCCAAGCAGTGGCATTGGACAATCCCCGCTACCTTTCCAACAGTCGCACCGACCCCAGTCGCCCCAGCTCCAGCTCCTAACACTCCACCTCCAGCTCCTGTCACTCCGGCACCGGCTCCTGTCACTCCGGCACCGACTCCAGCACCGACACCAGCTCCGACTCCAGCGCCAACCCCAGCGCCAACCCCAGCTCCGATCCCTGTTACAGCAAAGCCAAAGACTGCAGCTCCAAGGACTTACGCTCCTGTAACACCTGCCCCCGTGGTGGAGCCCTTGACCAAGAAACCTTCAACTCCGGTCCGAACCGAGAAGGCCGTTCTCAACTCTGCTAACTCGGTCGACTGGTCTGCTACCAAGTGCATGTCTCCTGTCCAGAGTCAAGGTCAATGTGGTTCCTGCTGGGCGTTCGCTTCGGTTGCTGCAGTGGAGTCGCTCCAATGTATCAAAAATGGTCAATCAGAGATCAACAAATACTCGGAGCAGCAATTGGTAGGGTGTGACTCTCAGAACATGGGCTGTGGCGGTGGTGCTCCGGTGTACGCTTACGAGTACATCCAGAAGAACGGACTTTGTTCAGAGAGCGCTTATCCGTACACTTCCAGTAATGGTGGTGGAGTGTCTTGCAGTGCCAGTTGCTCGAAGAGTCAAACGGGAATCACAGGCTACGAACGCATCAACGAGGGCGACGAAGCTGGTCTCGTTGACGCTCTCAAGTCACAGCCGGTTGTCGTGGCGGTTGCCTCGGGTAACGCAGCGTGGAAGCAGTATACTGGTGGTGTCATGACCACTTGTGAAACTACCCAAGTGGACCACGCTGTGCTCGTGGTGGGCTATGACGACAACACTTTCAAGGTCCGAAACTCGTGGGGTGAGAACTGGGGAGAGGCTGGGTATGTGAGAATGGCACGCAGCTCGTCCGGTATGGGTACCTGCGGCATGCTCACCGACATGTCTCGTCCGAAGATGTAGACACCGGGTACACGAAGCATTGTCTTTGTCATAAATGTAGATGCGTCAAAAAGCGAGGAAAACTCTAACCTGTAAATAATAGTACACAACGTCATTGTTCTCAATTGTTGGATTCGTTGAAGCATTATTCCAGTGTAGTCACGGCATGGCTGTCATGCACAAAGATAACAAAAAGATTTTGTATCGTTCTACCAATTGAGCGTTACTTAGAGTCAGCTCCGACTCTTATCTAGGAGCGCTTACTATGGATACTCTCGCGGAAAATAAAGAAGTGTCGTTCAAGAAGTATTCTTGATTTCTCGAAACGTGGCGATGATGGTTTCATAGATTTAGCGAGACACCGTCTCCACGCCAGTTTATTCACTGTAAAATAAGGACCGAAAGCCACTCACCCGCACACCAAGATGAAAGGATACTGACGTCTCCAAACATCGACAACTGTCATGGAAATATTCGTTGTTGCGGTGCTTAAAGTGGGTGGACGCGAAGCGTTATCTGTACAGAAATGTCTGACCATCCAGCTGGGATGTTGACATCGACTACTTGACGCTAACCGCATGAACACGGCTCCGCTCAAGCCTCAAACCTCGTTTTTCTCTGTCCGTGAGGAACCGGAACGATCGAAAGTGCTTCATTCAGCAAGTATCAGTAGATCTCACGCCGAGGTCTACTCGAACGCGATCATTTGACGAGCAAGCGCCAAACTCACTTCTTAAATCACCTTCAAGCTAACAAGTCCAATAGCAGTACCATCGAAGATCTTCTGACGCTCACCAGCGCTCTCAAAGCGATGCACGTTCCCACTCTTTGCTTGGTGATCGCATTCACCATCTTGACTATTCCTACCATTGCTCGACCGATGCATTCTGGTATCGACTATCAACGATACCTTGAAGAGATCGACACCACTCAGGCTGATCTCGACGAATGGAGAAGCAAATTCGGTGACGTTGCCCAGAAGAACGGCTGGATGCCAGTCTCGGAGGCCCGCAGTGCTGACGATCAGGAGGAAGATCTTCGTCAACGCATTTTCTTGACCAAGCAGAGCATAGCTAAGGTTCAAGCAGCGAATCCCAGCGCGAATTTCTCCATCATGTCGCCATTCTCAGCGATGACTGACGAGGAGTTCAACAAGTACGTTCTCAACTCGTACGTTCGTGGCAACTCGACACAAAGCACAAACCGAACGAATTCGCGGCAACTGCGCAGTGCTGGCAACTCGGATTCAAACATCGACGCAGGCTCCGACAACGCGTCGATCATTAAAACCTTCGAATCCCTCATTAAAACTTTCTTCAACGGGTTGAATACGGCTACAATTCAGCCCACGAGTGACAGCTCGGCCAACGTTAAAAGGAGCGGAAGTCAAGCGAGCTACAAGTTCTCGGATTTCTGGGATTGGCGTCCACTCCAACCGACGACTAACGCACCAGCCACGACATCGTCGCCAACAGTGGCCGAGGCCAGTACTGACTCGGTGGATTGGTCGACATCGAAGTGCATGGCTCCGATTCAAAGCCAGGGTTCGTGTGGTTCTTGCTGGGCTTTTGCCACCGTTTCAGCTGTCGAGTCGGCGCAGTGTATTGCAAGCGGGAAACAGTCACTCACCAAGTACTCAGAGCAGCAATTAGTGAGCTGCAACACTCAGAACTGGGGCTGCGATGGCGGATCTCCAGTGTACGCGTTCGACTACGTGCAGCAAAACGGTCTTTGCAAGGAAGACAGCTACCCGTACACGTCCAAAGGAGGCTATGCCGATTCTTGCAGTCGAAGTTGTGATGCACAGGACACCGGACTCACAGGATATTCACAGGTTACTGGTGAAGATGAATTGCTAAATGCACTTGATAAACACCCGGTGATCGTAGCGGTAGCTTCGGGAAACAATGTCTGGAAACAGTACACTGGTGGCGTGGTGTCTTCGTGTGATTCTTGGCAACCCGATCATGCCGTTGTTGCAGTGGGTTATGATTCTTCGTCGCTCAAGATCCGCAACTCGTGGGGCACGTACTGGGGCGAAGAAGGCTACATCCGTCTTGCTCGCAGCTCGTCTAGAGAGGGAACGTGCGGTGTGATGATGGACATGTCGACTCCGCAGATGTAAGCTCGTTGTCAAGCTCGATCGTGGTGTGTAGTAGGTGGCGTCGTGTAAATCGATGTACAGCTGTGAGTTGGCGTCGATGATCCTTGAAAACGAATCTTCGACTTCTAGAACTCAGCAGATAACAACAAAGTGCGTGGATTTAGCAAAAGTTAGTGTTCAGTGCTCAGTTCAAAATACATAACTTGCACGCGAGTCCACGACTTGACTGTTTTCCAGGTTTGCGAGTATCATCTGCAGTCTGTACAGTGCTTCAGCCGCAGTCGGACGATCACGAGGGTCCACAGATGTGCATGCGTGGCCTAAATCCCAGAACTCCCGTGGACTGAACTGCGAAAACGCCACATGAACTTTGCCCACAACAATTTGGTGCAGCAGAACTGCGTCCGACATCGTAGTTTTCACATGTGCGTATGGGATCGAGTGAACGTCCAACTCGGACAGCAACACGCCGAGTGAAAAGATATCTGCTTTGTCGTCGTACCGCTCTCCCATCATAACCTCCGGTGCCATCCACAACGAAGTACCAACACCCGCCGTCATGGTTACATCAAGTCGCTCTCTTGATATACCAAAGTCTGTGAGCTTGGCGTCCATTCTACGACTGAGTAGGACGTTGCGAGACTTCAAGTCTCGGTGGATAACGGATGGCATCAGCGAGTGCAGATAAGTCAGAGCATGGCAGACGTGGACAGCAATTGTGGCTTTTTGATAGTCGATTCCAATGGGATGACCGGAATGTTCGTACTTGTCCAGCAGTGTTCGCAGATCGCCGCCGTCCATGTACTCGAACACGACGCAAAGGTCGGAGAGCGCGTTCCACGCTACTCCGACGAGAGAGACAATACGTGGGTGGTCCATCGTCGCAGCCATCTTTGCTTCCGCCAGAAATTCGTTGACGTGTTTGATTTCGGCGCGCGTAGCGGGGGGCAACATTTTGATGGCAACTGCGCGACCGTGGAAAGCACCGGCGTAGACTTCTCCATTCCCACCTCGGCTGATAAGGTCACAAACTTGAACCTCGTCGCGAGAGATTCTCTTGGCAGTGATGACATCATCGTCCCATAATCCTGTCTGTCCCCGCGATTTTCCTTTAGGCGACGTCATGTCAGTGTACTGCGTAGTTTCCGTTTGCTGTAGGGTAGATTCGTCCTTTCCTCGGAGACGCCGGCGACAAAGCAGGATAGCACATATTATAAGGATGAAAGCGATGCATCCACCGACGATTGCTATGATCACACCAATGCTGATGCCACTACCGGACGGGTCTGATACCGGCTTGGATCCACTGTTTGATCCTTCCTCAACTTCCGAGACCCCACTGCCAGATTTGGATCTGCTAGAGAAGTTGCTTCCGCTTCCTTGGCTGCTAGAAGAACCACTGTCGACAGTGCTACCCGAATTTGTCGTGGTGGGGCCTGATGAGGAAGAACCACTGTTTGTTGCTGCGTCTTCTGTGTTTGATGCCGATGTCGAGGTGGATCCCACATCCGGGGTTACAGTGCCATCAGTACTAGAATCGCTCGTGGTCGCCAATCGACGGGTACTGCTGCTGCTGTACCATTTGCGCCAGTTGCCGTCGCACGAATGACTTTTGAGTGTCTTCGCATCGACAATATCCGTTCGCAACCACGAATCTTCCTTGCATTGTGGCTCAGAGAACCACTGGATCGATGCAGACCCGTTTACAGTTATACGACCCATGCTCGCATTCGTGAACGAAAGGTCTGAGCTGCCCTCGCACTCGTCGGACACCGGAACTCCCACGCCAGAAGAAAACTTGGTACACTCAGCGTTGTCGAACTGGACTTGAAAAATGTACGGCGTGCTGCCAAACTGTCGTCCGACAGAGTCGACGTAGTTGGAAGAGCATTCGACTAACGTCTTGTCGGTATCGTCTCCAACAGCGCGCATTTCGCTCGCACACTCCAGATATTCTTGAACAAGTACGAAGTAAGGAGTGGCATTACGAGCAACCCCAGTGTAGTACGATGTGACTGAGAAGGTTGTCGCTGAAGCACTTGAAAGGCACCCTAGCAGCAACAGCGGCAACAGGCGTGTCATTTTGTCACCACTCGGTCAGTTGCGAGCTCGGGAGTGGTTGTTTGAAGTTGGCGTGGACGTCATTCCTTCTTGCTCTTCTCCCGCCGTCGATCTTATGGTGCGCCGCAAATAGGTGAGAGAGCACATGGAACTCACCCGTTGGAACAGATTGTATGGAAGTCCTGAAACTTTGGGAGAGCATTTCAAAGGCATCGCTGCCAGGTGGAGCTGCTCACCCATTGTGTCCACCGGCAGCTCCGCCTACGTGCTAGTGCAAGCCTTGCACTGCAAGGTGTACCTAGCAGGTGTGCTCGATTAAGGGCTGGAACTCGCCGTTACGGTGAGGCACAGAAGGGGCTAAAAACGAATAAGACCCTGTACATGTAGCTGGAGGTAAAGAAAAGTTGGTAAGCTATCGAGCATAATGTGGACGATCTGGTGATTTAGACAATGTGTTGGTCTTCGAACTTACATGCTCTTTCATGACAAGAATATGCCATCACGAAGTCTATGATGAAGCCCCTTCCAGTTTCATCGATGACATTGCAACAGCAGCCTCGTCAATAGTCGCAGCGCCAGCAGACTGCTTCCTCGGGACAGCACCAGCCTCAGTGCTGAGGGGGAGATACCATTCCTCCAACATACCAGCCTTGTCGCGCGCCTCCTTGTTAAAAGGCGGTTTTAGCATTCCCTTGTAGTACTGCGGTACAATCTCGTGGAACTTGGCAATTGGATCGATGCCATCGCGCTCGCAGACGTATCGGAACCAACGCACGCCGGCACCAACATGTGTAGTTTCTTCGTTGTAGTTCTTGTGGATAATTTTCAAACTCACGTCGTCGCTGGCTTTCTCGAATCGCTGGACTGCATTCGGGAACACATCAAGACCGCGTGCCTCATGAACAAGGTGGACGACTGCCAAGCGTGCCAGAATGCTTTCACGAGTATCGTACGCAGCATCCCAGAGACCCTCATGGCCTGTAAGATCGCCATAGAAACTACCCAGCTCCGTAAGCCGGTGTGCCCAACTGCTGAAGTGCTCTGCTTCCTCGCCAGCAACGCGTACCCAGTCATCATAGAACGCACGTGGCAAGTTATGCGGCACAAATCGAGCCACCATGTCCCACATAAGATCAATCGCGTAGCTCTCAGCGTGCGCCAGGCTGTTCAGCAAATATAACGAAATGGTTAGGAAAAGGCTACCAGTGGCGCAAAGTTATAGTGATCCCAATAATCATCTGTATGGCTGTAGCTCACCTGTGCACGAAGGCCTTGCGAGATCCCTGCTTCGCCTTGTGAGCTGGAACCACCACCACATTCTCAGGCCGTGCTGGATGGTCAGGCACATTGTTCACGTCATCGTCTTCGTTGCAGATAGCCTCGATCTCGCCACTCTTCCATTGAGCGACATACTTGGTCGTTTTCTCAGTCTTGGCGAACGCATCGCCCGTAGTCAGCACGTCCAGCGCGCAGGCAAACAGCGTCGAAGTTGTCGAGTCTGGCATCAAAATCGAAGATGCGACGATTGGTCGTCGAGTCCTGCTGTTCCGAACCTGGTTTCTGTACCCTTAACCTTCACTGCCATGGCTACATCAGGAAGACTGCAACAAATGCAATCACTATATGTACATTACAAACAGCTCGATGACAGGGCTGAACACGCTTCCCCGATGTACCGTCATGGTCGTTGAAAGCCAAAGGTCTTCGGGTACAAGTCTCGATACCACTGATTCATCGAGAAGTTGTCGTTCACACTGAAGCCGAAGCTGCTTTGATCTGCTGGCAGAGGGTCTAGCAGAATACTGGAGGGGCTCTGGAAGCGTTCAGTATTAGACTCACTTTCGCGTTGATAGTCCCATAAACGGCCAAGCTGCTGGCTTGGCGATCGTGGTGATGGCCTTCGCTCAATAGGCCCCGTTACCGACGCATATTTGTTGAAGCGAGACTTGGCTTTCTCCCATGCGCGGCGGTTATTATCGCCTGATAAAGATGAAGCTTCACAAGGAGAGAGCCCCGTAACACCCGACAAATCTTGCGTAAACGTTGCGTAGCTGGGGTGCTGTATGCGAGCGATAGCAGCTTGTACTTCGGGAGATTTCAGCAGCTCAACTTTGATAGATTCCAGTTCAGCGGCTGTATAGTTGCATACACGCAGACACACCGGTCAGATATGCTGGTGCAAGAAACCAGTAAACAGAAATCACATACGGGTTGTAGCGGCACTAAGATTGTGGTTCAGGTCCTTGGAGATGATATCATCCAGTACTAGCTCCAATCCTCGGATGCTGCACTTAGCCTGTGACGATCTTCTCGCAACTGCTGGCACTCGAGTATCGCTCGGTCTACCATTAGCCTTCTTCTCACGCCGTGAAGCCTCTTTCCGTATGCTCAGCGTTTCGCTGGCAGGAATCGATGTTGAAGAGCGAGCCAGACTAGTCTCAAGCGGTAAAACCTTTTGGGGCAGTTGAGTTTGACTTGCAGACCCTGCAGGAGCTGCCGTTGGAGATCGCACTCGCGTTTCTAAAGGAACCGCAACACAGCACGACGGTGTGAGAAACTCGTTACCACCGATGAATGACATCACACACCCAGCACTCACGTAAAGCTGCGCATTTGTTCCGCAGCGCTTCAACCCTAGCAGACTTTTCCGCGAGTTCAGTAAGCTTATCCTCCAATGCTGTTTCCATGTCCTGCAGCTTCTCATCAGCGAGCACGGTAGCTTTCGTCAATCGAGCGAGACTCTTCATTGGACTTGTATTTCCATCATCAGCTTTCGACTCGCTGGAAGTGCTCCTTTTACCAGCAGCGCTAGTCTTTTGCTGATCAGTAGTCTCCAAACTTTTGTCTGCAACACCTAGTCAAAACCATTTTTAGTACTACCAAAAGGTGAAATAAATTAATGATAGGCCATCACATTACCTTCCTTGGCACGCAGGACATGGCGAGCGTGGCTAGAGTGAGAAGGGCGATGGGCGTTCTTGTGCTCATTCCGCGGCTTCTCCTTAATAAGCACCCGAGCGTGGGGGAGAGTGCACCGCGGCAGACTAGCTGCGGCTCTTCTTTGAGATCTCAACACTTTGGGTGTTTTCCCGTACTTTCGCGGCGAAACACGGATCTCTTTGGTGCCAGGTTTTAGACTCTTCTCTTTTCCTTTGTGTTGAAGTGAATTGCTGGCATCAACCTTAGCAGCTTGTGTCTTCTTGGTGTTGCTCTCGATCTCTTGAGTTCGTTTACGATGTGTTTTGGCCTTTCCAGCTTGACCAGCATCAGTGTTGTCAGAATTTAGTGGCCCCTTGGCATTGGTCTCGTTCTCTTGACAATCATTGTTGCCAGAAGTTTCATCGTCGTTACGAAGCCTCGTCCTCTTCCAGGAGTTTTTCGGGTTTTGTGTATCAGTGTTGTTAAATTCGTCAACTTCGTCACTAGTCCTCGTTCTCTTCAGCGTGCTTTTCGGGTTTTGTGCTGTGATTCCATTATTCTCCGATGCAACGTTATTTGACTCTATAGAGGTGCTTGGCGCGTCATCTTTTCCAGTGTCCGGCAATGAATCGCTGTCTTCTCGATCATGAGACGACCTATCACGAGCTCTTGTTGTAGTTGGCCCTGTTTTCTCCGCCGCTTTTGCAATATTTCCACTGTCAGAATTGCTGTCATCAGGGAACACTGGAATATACGCGTGCGTGGACGCGTGATTTACCCTGTTATCAGCGAACCCGCGCATCCAGATCTCTTCGCCCATTTCCTTTCTCACTTCTGCCGTTGGCCGCGTAAATTTATAATTGAACTGCACCGGCAGCGTGCCCTCCACAAACTCCGGGAAATCCTCTAGAGCGTCGCACATAGCCAGCAACTCAGTTGAGAGGGCTAAGTTCTTCAATCTTACTCCCCCTTTACTCTTGTTTTTCTTCGTTTTAAGCTTCGTCAGCATCTCCTTCGCCTCTTCATCCGACTGAAAAGCCACCACTTTACTCTTCTCCACCCAGCACCTAGAAAATAAAAAGTAAAATAAGTAAAAAAAAAAAACACACACATAATGGTTAATAACTCACCGGCAACGTTCTTTGAACTCTACTTTGTCCAAAAAGTCCACAAGCAGCCTCCCCTCCAACCTCAAGTTCTGTGAGCCTTGTGCTGAGCCAGGAGCTCGTACCGTGAGCAGCGCTGGCCACCAGGGCCACGTATCGAGCTTGGCCCAGCACTTGACGGCCCATGTGTGCGTGTGGAAGGGGGCGATACGCTCACTGTCGCGCCTCAGCTCCTCGTTGTACTCGTCGCCCCAACAGTCGTACGTCACCTCGACGGTCTCGGGCGTCGGCAGCCGCAACACCTGCGCCACGTTCCATATCCCGTCACCATCCACTACGTCTGTATGAGAAGAAATTAGTAGTGACTGCGTTTGATTATGCGCAACTGCAAGCTTTTTACCTATCCAGTCGCCCTCGTGGAGCTCTGGTGCGGCCAATTCCGCACTCATTGCGCACTTCGATGTCAGAGTGATGGGCGTTTTGCTCTTGACCCGTTGACTACAACGGCAACATTTTTATAAACATGTATGGTCAGATTTGCAATTACCACAGCGTTGTGATCATCATCTTTTAAGTACGATTTTATAATTGTAGCCATGCGTCTTTTCATGATCAGAAGATCATTCGAAGATGGAGGAGACGCAAGCTCTGGACGACGAGCCACAGGTTGGTCGCCACGGCAGCGCGGGTTTGTTCCTGTTCAAGAAGGATGGAGAGGCGGTAGAGGAGACTCCCGAGGACCTCGCAGCTTTGGAAGCGGAGCGTGCGGCGAACAAGAAGCTCGCGGACGACATGGCGGACGAGGAACAACGACGTCGCATGGAGGAGGAAAAGGACCGAGAGGACGAAGTCGCGATCGTCCGCCAGATCAACGTCGAATACTCAGTCACAGCCGAAGAGGAGGAGAGAGAGCGTCGTGTGCACGAATACGAGATCGCCAAGGTGCAGGACGAGATGATGCGCAGACGCAGCCAAGTGGCAGCGATCGAAGCTGCAGAGGAGGAGCGCAAGCGACGCATCTCCGAGGCAGAGAACACGCAGATACAGGGTTTGAGAGAGCGTGCGTTCTCTCAGGAGCTGGCGGTGCAAGCTATGGAGAAGGAGCGAGTGCGCCGTTTGAGTCTGCCGGAACATCGAGAGCGAGCTCCATCTGCAGGGCTGGAACGGTTTTACTCATGCAAGAGTGTTGATGTGGAAAATGAAGATAACGATGCCCACGAAGCAGAAATGATGGATGGGTTGAGTGAGATTCCGGTTGTGCACGGATCAGCATCCAAGGTTTTGGTGGATGAAAACTCGGAGTGGCGATGCTTCATTGCGTCCGAGAATGCGCAGGAAGAGAAGAACCAACTGCACGGTACGACGTCCTATATTAAGTAGACAATTTGAGAGTGACAGTAAATTTGATTGCCTTGAACAGCACTTCGTTTGAGCTTAGAAGACGAACTCAAAACTGAGCGGCATGCCAAGTACGTTGAACTGGTGGGAGATATTCGTCTTCTTCGCTTTTTACGCGGTCACAAGATGAACGTTTCGGTCGCAGCTACCAAGTATCGTGAGATGCTTGTGCTGCGTCAGAAGCTCAAGCTCGACGACATCCGCGATGACATCGTCAACAACAAGAAAATGCCTGACGAATTTCCTCATTTCCAAAAGATTATTCCGCATCTGCCTTTCCTCGACTCGTACGACATCTTCTCCGCTCCTGACGGCCACGTCTTATACTTTGAAATGACGGGCTACGCCGATTTCCAGAAGCTGGTGACCGATGTCACTGAAGAGGAATGGCAGACTTTCTTTCTCTACTCTATGGAGTATCGAGCGCTGAAACTTGACCAACTGAGTCGTCAACACGAAAAATTGGTGCAAACGATTCTAGTACGTGACCTCACTGGCTTCTCTGTCGCGCGCTTCAACCCCAAGCTGCTCAAGCGCTTGCGACCACTTCTATCAATTGCCACCAAATGTTACCCAGAGTCGATGAACAAGGCGCTTGTTCTGCATGCACCGTGGATCTTCGATAAGGTATGGAGTGCTATCAAGCCCATGCTTCAGGAAACTCAGCTACGCAAAGTGCACATGGAAGGGAATTCACTCGAGAGGCTGCTAGAGTTATCGGATGGCCGAGACAATTTACCGAAATTATTGGGAGGTCGAAGCTCGACGCATGCCATCCCTCAGACCGGATTCCTGGGTCGCAATACGTTCGTTTTGCTCTGTGAAGATGGAGCGACTCAAGCGGATATTAAGGCTGGAGGTACATTGCAATTACCATTCCGGATGAGCGCCAACGATACGCTCTGCTGGGAGTACGTGGTGAAGGAACGCGATATCATGTTCGCTGTGAAATTCCGAACGCAAGGCATTGGTGGCGCCGAAGAAAACGACAAGGTGGGTCCTGAACGTGTTTCGAGCGGGGCTTCGTTTGCAAGCTCCTTCACGGCCTCTGAAGATGGCACGGTGGTGCTGTCCTGGGACAACTCGTTCTCCTGGACACGTGGGAAAACCATAGCGTACAAGGCCAAGGTGGTGAAGTCTACGCATGACTTCTCCTCTCTCGATATTAGTGGCAACGACTGCGTTTAAGGCAGTTTAGGCTCCGTTCTAGGGAGTAAGACATTTATATTCTTTTTTTTTTTTTACGATGCAGTGAACAAATAGCACAGCAACTAAAACGACGTTCACATTAACTTCTGTGGCTTTCAATTTGCTTGTGTTCGAACTGCATTCAGGATAATTCTCACTGAATGGAGCTACATTTCGGGTAATTTTCAATCATATCAAGTACGTGCAGCCCATGATAAAGGCTGGTAAAGTCGTTGGCACTAATACCAATAGTTCTCCAGCGTACTGACACTCGATCACGGACTCGCACCATCACTTTGAGAGCAAAATCTTGTCGCAAGTACTACCAACATCAAGTCGCAGTTGAAATAGTACTGGCAGTAAACCCACGTGACGAGGCTCGACCGCACCGCATACTTCGTTGTTTGGTTGAATGCAGTATCAGCGTTGAGAGATGGCGGAAACGACGGGCATGGGTTCATAGGAGGATTTTAGAACCGAAATGTTTCCTGTTCGGGTGGTGGTGGAGCCGATGGGCAATCGAAGCACTGCTGCTGAAGCTGCTCGCGCTCAAACTGCTCTCGGTCGCGCTGGACTTGCGCTCGCAGGTGTCGCTGTTGCACGTCCAGGTCCATGTCCATCTCGTGCTCCGCGAAGAGCTGCTGTTCTCGCCTCCGGACGCGCTCGTATTCCTCCTTTTCCTGTTCGCGCTGTTCCGCGAACTGACCCACGAGCTGCGCGAGTTGCTGGATCTCGGCGGCTGCGCTGTCCACCTGCGCCTGCATGACGTTGACCATGGCCTGCAGCTCGTGCACTTGCTTGCGCGAGGCCTTTTTGGAGTGGTGCCGATGCGGCTTGGGGGACACGGACATGAGGCTGTTTCTGCTATCATTGAGCTTTCTGCTTGGCGTTGTGCTGCTGCTGTGGCTGCTGCCGGTGCTATTGTAGCTAGGCGTGGCTGGCGCGCAGCCGTACGCTGGCTCGACTCCAACCAACACAGCCGCGCTAAGTTCAACATCTAACGCATCGAGGCCGGCGTCCAGGCGGAAGTCAATGCGCGGCTGCGGTGGGCAGTCCAGGCCGGCGGGCAGCGCGAAGGCAGCCAGCTCGTGCTCCAATACGGTGGCAGTGCAGCCCTCGTTCATCGTGTCGTTATTAACCGATCAGTGTGTTGAAGCTGGTAGATCTCTTTGTGACGGAGGGCGGCCGTGTTTCGGCCACGAATAGATTCAGTGGGATCTCTGACCTACGGTATCAATACAAAAAGCAACCTTGTCAGGTGCGTTGGCGTTTTTCCCAACTCCCACCGACAATAAACCGGCGTGTGGTGAGTGTTATCGGTCGCAGCGGTTGGCTGTTGAGGATTGCGATTGCCGTTCCTCATGCGCGTCATGGGGCACGCTGCCAGCGATGGGAGAGTTTCTTTTTCTTCCATGCTCCTTCGCAATCAACGGCACATTTAAGTGGTCTTGCATAACCAGGGTTAACACTACAGAAGGAGGCTGTTGCGGTCGGTCGGCCTGGTCGGCTGGAATCATATGGATATTTGTATGGTGAAATACGAGTCATTTCGACAGCGTGTCTCTTTGTACTGTAATGAAAATATCTTCGTGGGAGCATAAACGATACGTTTTTAGGCAATACTTTTGCTGCAGAGGTTAGCCTGCCCCACTATTCGCTGTTTTTGCGATTGACGCACGGGTCCGACAAAATCAGAAACTGGATGAGCGGGTTTCTTTAGTGAATGTTTGCCGTTTCACCGGTTCCATGGCGGCTCGGACGCATCAGGCCTTGTCAGTCCCGATTTTGGTACGCTAGACCGCGAGGTACGTTGGCCTTGGTCTCCTTGTTTTGCCACGGTGTCGCTGTGGTCGTCACAGGAAGGGAGGGACCTGCAACTCGAGCTGGTAGAAGAGTACTCGCACTGCCCTGGGTGGATTTGTGAAGGCCTTTGCATTCGACGGCGAAATTGGTGCTGAGGGCCGATCAAGACGTGTTATGAATGTCCACAAGCACGAATACCCGAGCATGTGGTTCGTTTATTGCATAGATCTCTCTTTAAGTTTAAGCACCGATGGAGCCGAGCTGGTGCAAGAACGCTTCTGGGTTCAGCAGCTCTGTGCAGCCGTACCAGATCGAACGCGGCGGCTGCTGGCCTTTGGCGTACGCCAGCAGGTTATGATATTCATTGTAGTTGCCGCCGCCAATCATAAATACCATAACCTCTCGGAAAGGAGATCGCTGTCGGGGCACGTCGCCGTTGGCCTTGATCTGGAGGACACACGAAAAAAAAACATTAGGAACAGTTCTAATTACCCACACCAGGATGCTTACCTTCGGATCCAAATACAGGAAGCTTTCGTCCTCCGTGCTAGGCTTCATCTCGCAAATAGCGTCCGTAACACGCGTGACGTGCAGCTTCTTGTTCTCGGGCAAAAAGTTCTTGAAGCTTGCAGCAGCTTGAGCAAGGAAACCTTGAGCGAGACCCTTGAACTTGCTCATATTGACACCTCCATCAGGCCCTGCGCTGTTCTCAGACTGCATGCTCGCCCCGACACTGGCACGTCGTTGAAAGGCCGAGTGTTTTCGGAGGAACTTCCATGCCTGCATGTACGCTTCCGGCTGCTCCGCCTCCGCAGCGCACTGCTGATAAGCATTCTCGAACTCGGCCATTTCCGCTCCACTAGCGCCACTAGACAGGAAATAAATCATCAGCAGACGCATCTTATCTGCCAGAGTGCCCATTTCTGCGTTTGACAGTAGCTGTAGGACTTCCGACTTGTCAACGTGTGAGCCGTCAATGAGTTTCTGTTCCAGCATGGAATATGACGGAATGTGGCGCTTGGTAACGCCCTCAAATGCCGCGTGGAAAATGTTCGTATGCACTTCCAGCATTTTCTTCTTCTCCACTAGAGCCGGCAGCGTGTCGACAGCAGCCACAAGATCCTTGGTGCCATTCATCAGTGTATCACTGCCACCGGTTTGTGCTCGAATCTGCTCCTCCTTTCGCGTGACTTGCTTCATTTCCTCTTCATTAGCATCGATAGCGTCCGGAAACAGGCTGCCGGCATGCGTTTCAAAGAATTTGTCGCTTGTCACGTCCAAGTCGTACGTGCGCTCCATCGACCGGCTGTCATTACCCCCCTCGTCTCCACCAGAAGCTTTCACAGTCACCTTAACGCGGTTCATCTGGATAGACAAGATGTCATCAACTAGCGCCTGGTATGTCGACGGGTGATACAAACTCGAGGCGATATCCTCATTGCGGTCCATGATGATCAACAGTGGACGCTGAACAACACATCAGAACGCAGCATCAAACCATCAGCACAAAACGAAAAAAGCTAGAGTTTACATTGCCAGCACGTACCTGAAAGTTAGAGGTGTTCTCAGTGAAGACGCCGTTCCTCACATTCTGCATTCCAGCAATCAATAAAGGTTGGTTTATTGTAAATGAGGAAAACTACCAACAAACGTACCAGGTGCTCGCGAATCGTGGAGCTAAGTTGCTCCGCCACCATTCTAGACGGTCCATCATTGTTTGGACAGCGAATCACTGGCACGCTTCCGCTTGTAGCCAGCACAGAAAATAGTCCCCTAACAATGGCACTCATCGAATGCTCAATCTGTACATCCGCCACATTTGGGTCGTTGTACGCTCGGTAGCTGTCGGTGAGGTTCAGCGAGAATAGACTCGGCTCTAGCGACACGAAGTTCGTGTACTGGTCGTATACCTTGGCAATCTGTACCCCAAAAACCAGCAGAAAGTTGTCATTATGCCAGTTTTCACCACCAAAAGTCTCTTATCACATACCATACTGGTGCAACCAGCTTCCACTGAAGCGCGAGCCAAATACTCGAGCGACTCGCGACTCAACGGGTAGGCAAAGTTGAGATGCACTGAGCTGTAGAGCTCCTTTGAGCAGTCTGAGACGATACGCTCGAGGTTTTCGCGTGTAGGCTCTACAAAGTAAATGGCTGGGACATCGGGGATAGCGTCGCGCTCCGTGTCCAGCAACATGTGTAGTGTCACGCCCTTCTTACGCAGCTCATGCAGCTTGAGGATGGGCGAGATGATGTCGCGGCAGAATCGGTCATAGATGAGGACCTTCCATTGGTCGCCCCAACGCTCACTGCGCAGGGATAAGAGGGTTAGAACTGGGTATTATTTGTTTGCTCATTGCGCGTGTTGTGTGTTGAACGTACACGGAGTCCTGGGCGGCATCCGCGAAGCCACCGGCGCTCTCCGAGTTAAAATCCAGCATGCGCAGCAGATTCTCTACAGACACACCGCGGTGAGGAGAGATAGAGCAAGGGCGATAGTATATATCGTAATCACGCACCGCGCTGCTTCTCTTGAAGCGACTGCGTCGCTGCCGGGGTCATCATTAAGTAGAGCTTGAGGACACGTATGCGTCGGCTTTCGACGAAGTGCGAGGATTTTCCCAATCCCATTAAATACGAATCATATTCGTACCTAAGCCAAGTGTTGAAGTTGGATTAAATCCAAGTTTTGGATTTGCTACGACCCTTCCTCCAAGGCTAACTAAACCAATTGTACCATTATTATCCATGCAATGGTGCCGGTGATGGCATCGGGTTTGAACATCTCCAAGGTGGTTTATAATCCCATATAAATTTACCATAACGTTAAAGCGGGTGAGTAGCGTGCGCATACCACAAAGGTGGCGGCGATGCACACAGCCCGTATGTAGGCACCATTATACTCTGGTACCTCAAAATCCGAGCGTTTACGTGCAGAGCGACATGGCTGAGCTCAGACGTACTGTTTCCTCGACGGCCGAGACTTTCTTCAGAGTGGTCTCCAGCATCTCCGCCACTTTGGAGTACATGGCGTTGTCCTGCTCTGCGGCAGGATTGCTGCCGGTGCTGCATTTGCTGGCCGTAATTGCGTCGACGGCGCTCCGGAAGCGCAGTTTGCACGTGCCTTTGGAATGCTTCAAAAAGCGCATGATTGACGCGAACGCTGCATTCGCCACTGACGCGCCGTTAATGTTCACCAGCACGTCGCCCTCAGCTAGCGACTCCACACCCAACACGTCACTACGAGACGAGAAGCCCTTTATCCTGGCACCCATCTCCTTGACGGCAGGCTCCAGGATGATGCCGAACCGGTCACTTGGGTTCCATAGAACCGACGTCAATCCTTCCGTGCCGACATGGCCGCTGGAGGAGAAAGCGCTAGAAAGTGAGCTGCAGTACGTCGTGGAGCTTGATGGCGACGTGTTGTTCACGCGAATGTCTACACTCAGCTGGTGCAGTTGGGAAAGTAGTTCCTTGAGCTGCAAGGAAATGGTGTTCGAGTCCACGGGGTCCATGGTGAGAGAAGCCGTGGAGAGGTCGCGGCATAGCGACCTTGATGAGGTCAGCATGGACTGGGTCTTCATTAGCATCGGGATGTCTTCGTCGTCCTCACTCTGGTTGTGGTCGCTGCTCGTGAGGTCATCCATGGACGACGCCGCCCGCATCTTGGAGCTAGACTGAAGCGCGCGCGCGCCGGCCTTTCGGATGAGGTCGATGGTGAAGCTCGGTAGGTTGCTGGAGATGGCTAAGTCCACAGGGTAGTGGCCGCTGCCGTCCTTGGCAAGTGCCGCCTGCGGGTTCACGTCCAGCAGCGTGCTGATCAGCATGCCCGGCGCCTTGGCTTTGATTGCGACGTGCAATGGCAGCATGTCTGAGAGGTTCTCCAGCCCGCAGGCGGCTGGGAAAGCTTGCACAAGTGCTGAAATGACGTCGAGGCTGACCGACGGCTCCGTGCAGGCCCAATGCAGCGGCAACATGCCAAAGTCATCCTGCGCCTGGGCCAGTACCGGGTTCTGCGCAACAAGCTGCTGTACCTCATCCCAGTCGCCCTGTTCGGCGAGCTCCAACACGCGCTTCCTATTGGCGTCCATTGCGATATAGTACTCACTGCAGCGCGTGCGACTCTGTCCTCGTGCACGGATGAGGAAAATCTACTTTTGAGCATCGAGCTGAACCTCGCATCCTGCAAGCAGTTGGCTAAGAAGGTTCGATTGACTTGGAAAATGTATGTCTCACAAGGGCGGATTATTGCCTGGTCCCACTCCTATTGAAGCAAGCCAGTATTAGTGGGTGTCAAATATCGTTTTAGCTCAAAATTGAGGAGCTGAATATCAACCAGTAATATTTACCTAAGAAGATGAACGCCTGAGACCACCCTTAGAGGAGCCATTCAAGCTTTGCATTCAGCTGTCGCGTGGCCCTCCAAGCGGTGCTGCCCGTGTTACTGCCTGCGGCCGCCCGTGTGCCTGCCCGAGCTGCGTGACAGTCAATTTGACTGCCCGACCTGCTGCCTGCGCTCGCTGTCCGAGCTACTGTCTGTGCTGACCGCCTGCTCGCTCTACTGTCCGAGCTTCTGTTCGCGTTACCTGCCGAGCTGCCGCTCGCGCTACCGTCCGAGCCACTACTCGCTCTACTGTCCGAGCTTCTGTTCGCGTTACCTGCCGAGCTGCCGCTCGCGCTACCGTCCGAGCCACTACTCGCGCTACTGTCCGAACTTCTGCTCGCGTTACCTGCCGAGCTGCCACTCGCGTTACCTGCCGAGCTGCCACTCGCGCTACTCTCCGAGCTACTACTCGCGCTACTGTCCGAACTTCTGCTCGCGTTACCGTCCTACGCGCTACGATCTGAGCTGCTGCTTGCGCTGCGGGCCTCGCGGTACTGTCGGAGCTGCTGTTCGTGCTACAGTCCGAGCGGCAATGCCAAAACAATCATTTAGACAACGTGAGTTGTCTAAATTACGCAAGTTGCTGAAGCAAAGATTAATTTGGAGAGAAGAACGTGATAATTTAGCCTTGACTATCAAGTTGGAGGACGAATTGGATGAGATGCTGCTGCAATACTTTTATTATATTAGCTCGAGGAGATACCTCGCTGATAGGAGACTTCTCAAAAGAGCGGCTTCTCGTTTGGAGCACTATCTACTGTTCACGCCAGCAGATTGCTTTAAAATTCAGTTTCGACTGAGTCGTCCATACTTTTACGCGGTGGTGGGTCTGGTGAAGAACACTAGTGTGTTTCGCAATCTCGCTGTTTGCGTTGAGCTTCATTTGCTAGTCACGCTGAAGTTCTTTGGTACATGTGGCAATGGTGCCACACCAAACAAACTCGCTGACTTTTTCTCTATAGGCACTGGTACAGTGACGCTGTACGTTCAACGCACGGTTGATGCGCTGGTGAGTCTCCGAGAAAACGTGATCGCCTGGCCCACCGATACCAAGCGGCGAGAGCTATCCTCGAGAATAAAGCAGAGGTGGAAATTCCCTAACTGTGTGGGATTCGTTGATGGAACATTGCTGCCACTAGAATTCAAGCCAAGACTATTTGGAGAAGACTATTTTTCACGAAAAATGTACTATGCCGTCAACTGTTTGGTAGTGTGCGATGACAAAGGCCGAATTCTGTATTTGAATGCTGGTTGGGTGGGGTCAGCCCACGACAATAGAATATGGGAGAACTCGAAGCTATACGTTAATCGCGACCGTAACTTCAACAATCAAGAGTATCTCCTTGGGGACAGCGCCTACACACCTTCTGCGGTAATGGTTCCTGCTTTTAAGCGACCTCCAAATGAGGTGATGCCTTCTCTACAGGAGTGGTTTAACAGCCACCTCGCGCAAGCACGAATTAAAGCTGAGCACACTATCGGGATGCTAAAAGGGCGTTTTCAATGGCTGAAGAGGATACGAACTTTGATATCGAAGAAGGAAGACATGAAGCGATTAATTCGATCTGTCGACGCGCTAGCAGTCATTCACAACCTAGTTATAGGCGACGATCCACCCATCGTCGAGGAGGAAAGTAGTGACGAAGAGGAATTGCACATCGATGTTACTCAAAGCGATGAAAGGCGACAGCAGATCATGCAGTTTCTTTTGGACGACATAGATGACTAGAGGCTGAGGTCTAGAATATCTATATCGGTAACATTTTGTCAATCTCATCCTGATTGACACCTGCGTCCTGAAGTTGCCTCCTAGCTAGCAAAAGTTGCGTTTTTTCGTGCATGACAGCTTCGCGCGCTTTGGCCTGCATGATAACGAGGTTAACCTCACCCAGCTTTGACTCTCTATCCTCCTTCTTAACAGCTAGAGCGAGCTTTTGCTCCTCGATCTTCATCCGCTTGGCGTCTTCTTCCTGTTTTACTTTGAGCATTGACGATCGAATATCATTCCACTCCTCCTCGACTGACTTGCGTTTCTTGCTTCCATATTTTGCCACTGAAATCCCAATTGATGAAGGTTGATTCTCAACATCAGACTCAGATTCGCTATCTGAATCTATGTTTCCACGATCGTGCAGAGCGTCGGACGAATACAACGGTCATGTCGACGCTCGCTCTAACATGACAGGAGCCAATTGATCATAGTAAGGACACAACTTGGCCACAGCGCTCTTCAGATCGCCCTCGTCAGTAACCCCTTGGCCGGTGTTAGCACGCCAATCTTCGGCCCGCTTAAAACTCGCCTCCAGGCTCTTGATCTTCTCGCGAATATTGTCGTTCTTACGATGCGTGATGCCAGCATCGATCATTCTTCCGTTGATGAGCCCACACAGTGATTCTTTAGACACACCTGAGTGTTTCATGCCGCCTTTCCACTTACGATAGTTCCCTTCGGTGGTAATCCAGTCAAGAAGGACGTCCATAGAGGTCTTTCCCCCTGCCCCACCATCTCGAGTCCATGAGATTCTTTGTTTGGCTGTCATCTACCTAAAAACTGCGATCTGACCTCCAAACAATTTCTTGGAGGTTGGGAGGTGTTTTCGAGGTTTATTTTTATCCAATCACTTGCAAGCCATCTTCCTAAATGTGTGACCTAAAACGAGATTTGACACCCACTATTGAGGTTGTAATCAGTAATCAGAAATCTGGACTGCCAAAGCGCTGTTTCCTTTTTGGCTTGAACAAGCGCACTGAAACGCTCTTTCACAACTTTCAACACCGGCCTACGTAGACGGCGGGCTATGCAGACTGCGAGGCTTGATTGCCGCGCTACGCTTCGTCCGTCCTCGGCTTCCGGCTTGGCTTCACCCAGAGCTCTTTCAGCTGAGTACAGTGGCTTCAGATCTGCGACAGCTGTCTGTTTGAAAAGCGGAAGTCACGACGATGGGAATGAGCAAAAACTCCGCCTGTCAGCAGTTAACATGCCTAGCTCTTGAGAGCCGTGGACTTCGTTAGGCTTTAGATAATAGCTGCAGAGCAGCTTAGTGGCTGGTGATGGTGGCAGTGGCGGCTCCATTACTCATTTGATGAGAAGTTTCCGAGATCTTACAAGTGACAACTTTTTACCAAGCGTAATTACGACTCATATTAACGAATCACCGATGAGCACCGGGCAACCATTCGTTGGCTGCACATGCACTGACTGCACTTCAGCCATCCAGTGCTCATTTCAGTTTTAGCGTGGAAACGATTCCGGTTAAATGGTTAGTGATCCAAGAACATGTATCATGCATGACGAGCAAATGATAATTTTCAATCAGCTACTCTGAAAGAGGTTTAGTCGCCTCGCGAAAGGCATGTTAGATAACGGTTTATGATGCTCACAATAAATTCACAAGTAGTTATGTACTGGTACAGCAGTAGTAAGCGCCTTTGACCAAACTGAAGGTGGTTAAGACAATATCGACAGCGCATCGTCTCAACTCCAGGCGTGCGCACGCTTGAATCGGCCTCTTCAGGCAATAGGGTCGATTTCAATGGAGCCATCTCGTTTGCTGATGTTGCTGCTTGAGAGACTCTGCCGTAAGGCAGAAGCTTGCAGACTGCAAGCTGCAATGTCCTCCTCCTCGAAAAACTTCTCGAATGCCGACGAGGAGCGTAAACTCTCGCGTAAGAGACTGCCTGCATTACATAAGGTATGTGCTCTGTCGTCAATGTCTACACGCAAAAACGGACACATCCATTTTGGTCATCCATCATCAATTCGATACGATAAATGACCGTGGGCAGGCTGCCTGCGGGAGTTGCGTACCATCGAGCATGATTGCGAGCCGGTAGTTTGAAAATTTTAGTGCTTGAGGAATTTTTCTTGATACCTAACCATCGCAAATTCAAATTACAGCACAAAACTGGAATACAAGGAAAACCTGCTTTATACATTTCCGCAGGCAAACTTTAATCCTCTTATAAATGTTTAATAATGAATTAATTAACAAACTTATTTTAGCAGGTTATTTAAATTAAAAGCTGCAATAACCCGCAGCCCCCCAAATCGTAGAACGTTCCTTCTGCTTGGATGTGGCTACTTTTGTCAAAAAACGCAGTGATCGCACTTGAGGTTGCTGCGGCCGATCGCGGCGCCCGCCAAAGGCAAAGAAGCTCTGTGGGCGCTGGAACGAACGCGGGCGAGGAAGGCCAGGTGGCGAGTAGGCAGGCCAGGAAACGACGAACTCTATCCCCCGTAGCATGAAACGCGAACGACCCCCGAGCTTCCCCACTCTCCCCTCTCTGAACAGCAGCCGCAATGTCGCCGTTTGCAGACCGCTCCAGGACCAGGTGATGGTGCACAAGCGTCTCCGCAACTCGTCGCCTTTTAGCAAATCCACGGTAGTGCGCAACGGCAACGGATATGGAGCGACGAGTAACAACAATAACTACAGCAGCAGCGTAGTCTGTCAGCAAACGCCAGTCACGCCGACTTCGACGTCCGCGTCGCCGCCACCTGCCACTCTAATGCAGTTCGCGGACTTTTATGTGGATCCGTCGGTGGTGTCACCTGCTGAGGCTGTGGGCTTGGCCGAGGAGATGGCCGCGGACTTCTACAGTGAAGTCTCAATCATGTACGACATGCTCTCGGACATCAAGACGCCCACTGCCGAGGGCCGCGCTGTGGACGAACTCATGCGCCGCCTGCACAGTGCTCTGAGCTCCAACGACAACGGACGCGCCACTAGTGGTGGCAATTTGTCAACGCAGATTGCTAATGTGCGTGGACTCTACAACGGACTCATCCGCGTGTTTATTTTCCTGTACCAGCGATACTATCGCGCCTTTGTCGTGCTGGAGGTGAGCGAGCTGCTGGCCGCAAGCTGGCAACGCCTACTCGCCTTTGTGATTGAGTACCGCATCCTGGACGAAGTGTTCGTCCGCAAGGTGTACGACCACGTCGCCCAGATCGTTGGTTCCCCATAATAAAAAGAAGCATGGGAGGAAGCGGTGGCGACACGTCGGCTGGTAACTTAACTCCGCATAAGCCCAGTCGTGGTGGTGGGTGTTCAAACCGTACAACAGCTCAGCTGCAATCGGCGGCTGCTCCTCTGGCCCCAAGTATAAAATAAAGCTCTGGTATCATTAGATTCTCCACTCAGTTTTCGTCACCATTGCCGTAGAGTCCATACATTCGATCGTGTAAGCTGTTGTACTTCAGTACTAGTATGCCGCAACTTTCTGCCACGAAGCAGAGTCTGCTTGCTGGCAGAAAGTTGGGATTCCCAACTCCTGGTTCTGTGTAGTTCAGTCACGGTCTCGTCAATAGGCCTGCCCCGCAACAGCCAAATTGAAAATCGGCCATTCTAGTGTCACGTCTGACACAAATTTCCAGGTGGACGCCAAAGGAGTGATGGTCATTTCTCTATACAGCAACTTCAGCTGGGCAGTCCGCATTCCACGGCATAAGAGAGCGCAATGGCGACCGTTTGCGGTGCCTTCCGGCAGTTAACGAGCGCGTGCGTGTCTGCGCCCGAGTCTCCGGCGAGGCTGAAGGCTGGGCGAGCGTCGTCCCTGTCGTCGTCGCGCGAGTTGGCGCTCTTTTCAGTACCCAATGGCGCGCCCCTGACATTCACGGGCCCCGCCACGCGCATCGCGCGTAACAGCCGCACAGGCCTTGGTGGATACACGTCACTGGAGCAGTTCACACGCTCTGTAGAGAAGATTTCGACGCTGCCGGTGGCCAGGCTGCGGTCAGACGAGCGCGTGGGCACCATGTTCAGCTCTATGGACGCTTTTTTAGGTGTACAATTGGTGGCCTCATCACGCCGTGATTTCCGCGTCTGTGTCAACTTTGTGCTGCCTGGTAGTGACGCCGAGACGCTGGGTATCCACCCAGCGGCGCTGGTTGTCGCTATTAACGGCAAATCCATGCGTGGTGTGAGTCTACAGCGCGTCCTGAGCACGATACGACGTGCACTCTGCGCAAACGAGAACAGGAGTGATGGTACAGCCATCGAGGTGCCGGATCTCGGCGACCACATCGAGATCGACCTGGCACAGAGAGAACACGAGATGAATGTAGACCGCAACCCGTTCGCGCTCACACAGTTCCCGTCGCCGCAGGGCCATCATTTACCCGGCGTAAAACAATTTCGAGACAACCAGGCTGAGGATCAGAGGCAGGAGCCTATGCAGATACAGGAACAGAACTCCCCGACGCTCGGAAGGCAGAGATCCAGGTCGTTTAAGCACTTTTGGATGTCGGACAGGTCCAGTAAAGCCTGCTATGAGTGCGAGCAGCTGTTCACGTTCTTCAGACGGAGACATCACTGTCGCTCATGCGGTCAGATCTTCTGTGCGAATTGTTGTGCGAGATTGCCACAGTCATTTGGAGGCAACAAAGTAGACGAATCTATTGAAAGACTGAGGAAGCAATTGGTGTGCCATACGTGCCATAGACAGCTACGAGAAGGACTGCAAATGGAGCTCACAGGCGCCAATTTCGAGGAGGATCCGCAGAAGCCGGCGAGCTCTCCACCTGCACCGACACTGTTACTCATGCCGCAGCATATTGCTGAAGCGATGGAACGCTCGACGTCAGATGCGTCCAATTACAAGCAGCTGGACAAGTCGGAGCTATTTGACAAGGACGAGATCAGCGATGATATGCGCGTAAGTGAACCGCCCGAGAAGTCTCGACCGCCCGTTCTATTTAGTATGTTCCCGAAGGTTCAAATCGTTGCAAGTGCACAGCATTTGGCGCATCAGCCTCATTTGCATGAGTTGACGAAGGAAGTCAAGCAGACTGGCCATGGTACTGGTCGCAGATTGAGGACATTTAGCGAGCCACTGATACTGTTTGGAAGAAAAGATGCTCAGCACACGTCGCGAAAGCTCAAGCGCTCCAACAGTCAGGCAGATTTATGTAACCCAAGCAATCATCGCTGGAGTGCGGCAGAGTTTAAGCGTCTCGTGGCAGAGTCAAACGCTCAGGCTCGACTTGCAGGAGCATACCCTCCTACCTCAAATGCTCTGACAACGCGACCTAAAGCCATGTCTGTGTCATTTGAAACACCGCGCTTTGGAAACGCTGTTCAGTGGAGCCCATTCGGCCCCAACAAACTAGCATCGAAGGATAGCGGCATTCTTGCCATGGTTGGATTGTCCAAGGATGTTCACAACGAGGCAGAAGACCCTAAATGTGTTTCCAGACGTGAAGCGGCTATGGAGCAAATGTCAAAAGATGCTCGCGATCGCATCGAAGAGCGTATATTTCATTTGTTGGACAGCTCTCCGGCAGTGTCGCAGTTGTTGATGGTCGAGCAGCATAGATGGATGCAGATTATCAGCTTGTTCGCTCACCGAGCGGCGCTTACTGTATCCTGCGAGCCGGATAAAGGTGATTTGCTGGACATTATGCATTATGTCCGTGTTCAATGCTTAGACGGAGGCCGCGTGCAAGATAGTTTCTTCATCGACGGCGTTCTCGTTCACAAAAGTTTGGCCCGCAAAGGAATGAGGAGCGACATCCTGAACCCGCGTATCCTTTTGATCGCCTCAGCTTTAGATTACCAGCGCAAGAAGGAGGCTATTTCGTCGTTGGAGAGTGTTGCTGGTCAAGAAGTGGAGTACATGCATATCGTCACGGAGAAAATCCTGACTCTGAACCCCGATATTGTCATGTTTGAAGGCCACGTGCACCGAGTTGCCGAGGAGTTGCTGTTCAAAGCCAGCGTTTCAGTCGTCAAAAACGTCCGATTGATCGACCTGCAGCGTATTGCTCGCTGCACGGGTGCCTCTGTACTCACATCGTATGACCACATTGACAAAATGTCAGATGTTGGGGTTATCGGTACCTGCAAACGATTTTACGTTTTACTGAGCGACCAAGAACCGAAAAGTGCGAAGAAAATTGCTTTTAGAGCCAACGCGGATGGATTTTACGTAGCGGAGGACGGCTCTGCAATTTCCAGGCAGCGGAAAAAGCGCACTCAACGCCAAAACATCGTGTTCGAAGGAGGCATCACGTCAAAAGGATGCACGTTGTGCTTGCGTGGAGGAACACCCGGCGTTTTCACAGAGATCACCAATGTGCTGACTGCCATCATCCGTGCTGCGTACAATATGCGACTTCAGCGGTCTATGCTGGCAGCTTACGGATATATTGCTCCTAGCCAGAACCATGAGCGCTCTGTGGCAGAGGAATGGTTTGCCAAGTCGTCGACGTCCTTGTATATCTCGCTCAAGTCTAATTCTTTGTCGATGCGTGCCGCTCTGAAGGAGACACAGGCGATGTGCAAATGGTGCAAGGCTCATACTCGGTTCAACAACATTAGTTCGCTTCGAGTGGTTCGTGGAGCAGACGACGACGACAGCATCCCATCAAGCACAACCGTTGTACAGTCCGGTCATCCCCATTGGTGCACGTGCGGAGCAAAGTCGTCCAGTTCGCTCAGAGATCGCATCCTGTTTTCAACCTGCTGGAGCACGTTGGAGGGTAAAACGGCGTCCAAAGCAGACATGATGTGCATCGACTTCTACAGCTCGAACGACATGTCGGTTGGCCAATTCTTCGACAATTTCTGCTTTTCTAGCAGCAAAACTGAGTTTAAACGCGCGTTCTCGACGTCGAAGCTGTCGTTCTCCCACGATACGGGCCGTGTGATCGTGCGCGTGAAGGACTTGACTGATTTCAAGGACTCGAGTGACCAACTACCCCCAGCTGAATTCCTTCGGGAGTTCAACTATCGTGCTGTCCTGCAACGAGTTCGATCCGAAGACGTGCTGATGTGGTCGCGCAATATGAGTGGCGGGAACCATTTGTCCTCAGAGTATACGGTAGTGCCGAGTGACTTGTGGAACTACTCGTTTGGCAAATTTCTGGAGGATATGTTCTATGGGAAGGCCATGGACATCGATTGCGCCCGCTTTCCCCATTTGGCTGGTGTGAGTGGGTCACGGGATTCCTCTTTGGTACATTATTTCTCTCGTCGTGGACGAGTTGTCAGTGTTCATGTGGAGCCTCTCGAACCTGTTCTCCACGTTGCGTTGCAGCCGGCACTCTGGCAGGAACATATCGATCACCAGGTCCAGCTTGATGCCATCCATGATCTCTGCGATCTCGTTCGTGAAGTTTACGGCGTCACAACTTCGAAAGTTGCTGAGTCGATGGCAGATTTAGTCACACCGCTCCATGCCAAGCAGAACTTGAAGATTTTGAGGAATGAAGTCCAGCAATGGTATTCCTGCTTTGGAGCCAAGATCGAATCGAATCCACCGCAAGATGTATTTGCGTACAACGCTCACTTTCGGGAAATTTACGAGTATGCTGTTGGTTGGAGCTTGCGTATCACACGAGCTGTGCAGGCCACAGTGAAGCCAACAATGGCCAGCCTAGTTAATAGCCCAAAGAGCGCGCTGCCCAAGGCTTGGTTCGACCAGTTAGCACAGCAAGCAGAATTCAGCGACCGCTACAGTGAGCCCGCTACTCCCAGTGAACTCGAAGCAACGCCAGTGAACATCAACTTCCAGGAGCCTGGAAACCTAGCGCATCTCGCGAGCTTTGCCCGCAGCTTGGCTGCTGCAAAGAGCGCTTCTCCAGCGGGCGGAATGGCTGAAGTTGCCAACGAAGTCGCCAACACGTTGCGACAGAATGGAACTACCAGCTCGCGACAATCAGAGCCATGGGACACAGATGAAAGCTACGATCGCTACGATGAGTCAAGCCACTCGTTTCCCGCTGACTACAAGGCAGAAACGGAGTCTTATCCAGCAGCTCCCGTGTTTAAACAGTCCGTCTCAGCCTTGGGTGTACCCGGTCATGTGTCCTCAACGATGGGGGCGCTTGCGTCCAAGAAAGCACTGGAAAACTTCCGGTTGACGCAACAAGCGAAGAAGCCTGACGGTTTGGGATACCTGGCACTACCTAAACGTCTTCTCGAGTGGCATCCTAGTCTGCCGTTGGGTGCCAATAAGGCTACTGTGCTGGTTAACGCTAAGCAACCGACTTCGGTGGTGGCGTACTCACTGTTCTCGAACGAGTACAGCCAGTGCATCAGCGAAAATATGAGGAAGGAGGCCACCCGATATGCTCTCGAGGCTAAGACGAACGGCACGTCGCCACCAATTGACTGCGTTCAATCCGACGAGATCAGGAGCATGCTGCGCATTCTGCGCTCCACTACGCGAAACAACGTCGACCACAGTTTTGTGGACGAGAACCAGTTCCAATCTGCCATGCGCTTCAGCTGCAAGTCGTATTATGCCATGCAATTCCACGCGCTTCGAAAATTATACTATGGTGGTGACAGGAACTATGTGGAATCTCTTTGCAACTGCCAGCAATGGAATGCAGCTGGTGGTAAGTCTGGTGCTGGTTTCCTGAAGACGCGCGATGAACGCTTCATCGCGAAGGCCATCCCGGAGATTGAACTGCAAATGTTCTTGAGTATGGCGAACGAGTACTTCTGCTACATGGCAAAGACGTTCGAGAACGACTTGTCGTCCATGCTGTCGAAAGTGCTCGGTATCTACAAGGTTTCGATCTCGAACACGACGCAGAGTGGTGATAGCGATCCAAACGTACGAATGTGCGTGATTGTGATGGAGAATCTCATGTACGGACGCGAAGTGGACTTTTCGTTTGATCTGAAGGGCAAGATGGAAGGACGGTACAAAGAAGATCACAACGGAGATAGCCGTAGCGTTCTGTGGGATCGTAATTTCGTGGAGCTAGCAGGCGGCATCCCGCTGCCTCTGCAAGAGTCGGCGTTATCGCTGCTTCTGTCAGCGATTATGAACGATACGACCTTCTTAGCGTCTGTCCAAGCGACAGACTACTCCATGCTCGTGGGCTACGATGTGAACAAACAGGAGCTGGTGGCCTGTATCATCGACTATATTCACAAGTATGACTTCATGAAGATGATGGAGCACGCTGGTAAACGATTGATCCAGGAGGAAGGCGAGATCACCGTGCTCAATCCGAAGCACTACCGCAAACGCTTCTGTCTGGCCATGAACAAGTACTTCGTCACGATCCCGTCGCGCTACACTAAAGTGACCACTGTTATCCGAAACACGGCATCTAACACCACGACGGTCGGCAGTACTGGTACAACTGCCCAAGAGGACGAGAAAGACAGAGACTACGCTCAACCTCCGTACAGCACTAGCACAACTGCCAGTAGCGTGAGCACAATTGCATCTGTTGTGGGCACCCACCGCCGTCAGCTCTAAAGGGAACGACAACGTCAAGGCGACGATAGTAATTTACACTGTACAATAGCGCGGCCTGTCAGCGCTGCGAGAGCAGAGCACGACGATATGCCGGAAGTCATACCGACAGGAACAGATCATCTAAGTCGACTGACTTAGAATATCTTGTAAGGTAAAATTGAAAATGCAGTTTCGCATCTAGTTTTGTGTCTATCTATTCACAGGGCGAAGCAAGCTGGATGGCGGACAAGAAGGCATGGAGACGATCGTGTTGCTGGAAGCAGTTCTTCATGACTACAGTCCACGGACTACAGTGATGAATCCGTTTAAACCCAAGGAGAACCGCTTGTTGTCTGCACTTCGTTCTGTGAAAGCTGCTCCTGCCCGTGAGATTGTCGGAAGAATACAGGTGAGTGTACGTGTACTGCAACGGATGCGTGAACAATCAACTTACCATGCCTGCTTCGTGTTGCAGCTAATTCGACGGCGGCATCCAATTTCGTTTGGATCTTCAAACCCTGTGCTGACGTATTGGTTGCGCTTCGAAGACGTTCGTATCCGAAATGAACGCGATCTGCTATTGTACGTAATGTTATCACGAGGGAATGAACCAGCTTTGGACGATGAACGCAGCGTGCACAAGATGGAGGCTAGTGGCCAAACTGTGCTGCTCGATTGTGGACCTGATGGCCAGTGGAAAGGTTCGCACATGCCACGCTTGTTTGAGCAGGAGCTGTTAGTGTTCGATCCGCTAGTATTCGCAAGTGTGGCTATCGGGAAACCTGCCTCTGCAAAGCCCCCTACAGCACAGATGCTTGTGTTCGCGTATGGAGCTTTTGAGACGTACGTCCCGCCAGCGAAGTCAGCGGAACAAGTTGCACAAGAGATGGAGGCTCTCTCCAGCCGCTTCTTGCAGACTGTCATGGAGGTGGAGCAAGATCAGCTTCAAGGCGAAGAAGAGTTATCTCTCGATGCACTACAACGCAATGCGCGCCAACTGTTCCGAATGTTCGACCAGGACAAGTCCGATTCGATCGACTTCGAAGGTACATCACATCATTTTGTTTGCTCACGTGTTGTTGGCTCACTTGGATGCTATTTGGCCTCTAGAATACAAGCAAATGCTCGCTTACATGAAAGTCAATTTGTTAGAATCTAAAGCTAAACGCTTCTTTCAATTGGTGGACGACCAGAACAAGTGCGTAGAGTCTGATATCATTTACGGGTTGTGACTATACTAATGGTGTGTATTCTTGCAGAGGATACATCGATGAACGAGAGTTTGTCATCGCGATGTATATAACCAATTACTTGCGTGCCCAGCAGAAGCAGAAACGAGATGACAACAAGACTACGAACTCGCAGACTCTATCCCCGATCGATGTATTTCGCCAATTAGATGGAGATCGAGACGAGCTGCTGAATGCCTTTGAATACGAGAAAGCGCTGGAGCTGCTTGGAGTTCCTCTCAAGACTAAACGGGCTTGTAAACTGGCTCGTGTGAAGCTCCCTAGATCGGCGACGATGTCGCTAGAACAGTTCAAACGTGCATGGGTGGAGCTGGTGGATGCACGTGATGAGTTACAAAAGCGAAATGTTGAAGGGTTTGGTGGTCAAAAGAAAGGTAAGAAAATGATGGAGAAAATGCAGAATGCGTTGCTGGACGAGATACATCGAGAAGAGCAGGAAGAGCTACGTGCAGCGCTTGAAGCGAAGGAAGTTGTAGTTCGCCTTGAGAAGGAGCGACGTGCAGCTGAACAGGAGGAATCCCGACGTTTGTTTCAGCAGCAACGGCAAGCTGCTACGTCTACGCGAACAAAAGAGGCGCTTCGTGAACGTCAGTACAAGATCAACCGAAAGAAGGAACGTACGATTAAGGATCGACAAGCTCGCGAAGAGCGAAGATTACTTGATCGTGCTGAAGCTGAGGGGGGAAAACGTGTTATTCATGAACGCGAAGTGGTGCAGGAGCTCATGATGTCCAAGATGGAGCGGATCATTCGACGCAAAGCACGTTGTGGCGACGACGTTGTAGATTTACGTGGTCATGGACTAAAGGAGTTCCCACACGACTTATATCATGGTCGAGACGCTCTCTCATCGCTGTCGAGTCTGCTTATCTTGGATTTGTCGCGCAACCAGCTTCAAAGCCTCCCGGGAGCCATCTTCACGCACTTATTCTCTCTACAGTCGCTGGATATCAGTAACAACGCGTTGAGTGCTCTTCCAGAAGAAATCGGAGAAGCGCGTGACTTGCAGCTTCTTGATGTTCGCATTAACCGACTAACTACTACGCCAAAAGGATTGACACATCTACATGAACTTCGTGTGCTACACTTGGCATATAATCGGATAGCGCGATTCGGAGATAATTGTCAAGGTCTTTACTCGCTCGAAGAACTCAACTTGGTGAATAATGTGCTCGAAGTTCTATCGGACGACATAGGTGATAATCTAGTGAAGCTGGTTCGACTCAATCTGCGAGGAAATCCAACACTCAAGCGGCTTCCAAACAGTTTGCAACAACTGCGAGAACTAAGCATTTGGGACCTCAGTGCTTGCGATCAAAAGCGACTGGGCAAAGACGTTTTCGGCTCGCAGCTCCAAAGTCTTCGCAGCTTAAACTTGTCGTTTAATGCACTCTCGACATTACCGGATAGCATTGGCGCGATGCCCAAGCTCCAGGAGTTGAATTTCAAATCCAACGCTCTCGGATCGCTGCCTTCTGCAGTGGGTAACCTCTCTGAACTGGTCATGCTGAATGGAGAAAACAATGAGCTTCAATGTCTTCCCTCAGGTTGTGGAGAACACTGGGGTTTGCTGGAGGAATTGCGACTGCCACACAATCGACTTGTGGCATTACCTGTCACGCTGGGGCTGCTACGTTCCTTACGTAGGCTTTATCTATCGAACAACCGTTTAACGACTCTACCTCTTGAACTTGGTGCTTTAACGAGCCTCCGTGAGCTGGACGTGTCTTGGAATCAGCTCGCCAGTATCCCTGATGAGCTTGGATGTCTCGAATCGCTAACGACGCTTGATCTATCGCACAACCAGTTAGTGACGTTCCCGCAAACAACCGCGATGCTGAAGAGGTTAATTCATCTGTGTTGCTCGTACAATGCACTCACAACACCGCTTGAACCGGGTCTAGGAGATCTAAAGGCCTTGCGTTACGTGGATCTAGCGGAGAACCGTCTCGTCGAACTCGAGCCGTGTCTTTATGAACTTCCACAAGTGGAAGTACTGAATCTGTATGGAAACAGGATAACGATGTTACCTCGCGAAATGGCTCAACGCTGTTCTTCGCTTCGTAAGCTGGATCTGTATAATAATGGTTTGCAAGCACTTCCCTTGGAACTGGCTGATGGACTCCTTGCACAGCTTGACGTGCTCTCAATTGGACGCAACCCGCTAACGCTTCTTCCAGAGAAAACCAGCAGTACGTGGAAACTAAGAGACCAGTATCAAACAAGCTTCACGAATGGATACACTCCTACTGAGACAAAGGCATGGGTCGCGGATAGCAGAGTATGCTACCCAGTATTTGTACGAGTTTGGGAGGAGCTTATGTTCGAAATATCTGCTTCACTGACACTACCTATGCTTGATGAAAACCCTGGAAATCATAGAGAAGTGAGCGCATTAACAAGTGATGAGTTTTGTAAACGCGTAAAAGAAACGATGAAAGCCGTAACTGGTGAGGATGCAGAGGGAGCTTGGCAACCACGCTACGAGCGGTTAGCTCGCCACTATTTCTACGAGTTCAAATACGTTGGCCATACGATCGTTTTCGACGAGTCGACTCAGCGCAAGATTGGGAATGAAAACTCGGAGGTCGAAATGAATTTGCATCGCCTGCGACAAGAACGTGTAGACGCTGCTATTAAAGGTTGCAGCCAAATTCGAGCGCATCTTAAAGCTGTATACCGTGCAGATGAAGATGTATTGGTACCAGCTATGAAATATGCACACGAACGGCGTGTTGTTCATGAAAAGCAATTACTTAATCATGCTCGACACGACGCACAGGAGACCAACGCAGGGATCAAGGAACAAATTGAGATCGTACAACGTAGACACAACGAAGCTCAAAAGCTTCAACGTACCAAGTTTGCAGATGAAATGAAGCGTCTTGCACGCGAGAGGCTACAAATGAAGCAGCAACGGAGTTCACTAAGAAAAATTAACAGCCGAAAAGTCCTGGCAGCTACACAAGACTGCAGCGACACTCCTGAACGTGAGCATTGAAACAGAAGAAGGAAGCTGAAGTGAAAGCATCTTAGTCTACGCATCGTCTCCTGCTGCCGCTGCCACGGTTTCATCCTCGAGCTGTTGTGCCTGCTCAGCCATAGCGGTGATGCTCTCAGCACGTGCAACAACAGCAAGGCTCCACATGTAGAAGCACGAGGCTACAGGACTCGCAGTGTCAACATCTGCCTTAGCAATCTCGGCAAGGTTTTGCTTCGCTTGGGCAACTGCAGTTGGCGTTGCTGGCAGAGCTTTTCTGACAGCACGGAGTCCGTTAGCACTAGTGCTGTCTGCTTCAGCCAAAGATCTCATAGTCTCCAAAGACGACTCAAAGGTGTTTAAGGATTCCGTTAGCATCGCCTCACCAAGCAATGGCGAAATCTTGTCCCAACTTGGCTGACCCGTAGCGGGATTGTACAGTTCGCGACGTGTATAGCCAAGAAGTTCCAGTGCTGCTGCGAACGTTGTCAGCACGAATCCCTTGAAAGGCACAACTCGAGCAGACGCGAGCGATAACGTTGGAATGTGTGACACTAGCAGCGTCATCAGGAAGGAAAGACGAAGCTCTGCGTCTTTTGCAGCGCGTTGTTGCTGAGCTGCTTCACTCAGTTCTTCACCTTCTGGTGGTCCCGGTAATTGCGCTGCTAGATTTTCTTCTTGAACTGCCACTTGTGCAGCAAAAGCCACTAGGAACTCTCGTAGTAGGGGTTCATCGTTGGATAGACATCTCTCGTTGTCTTTTATGTAAAGTGCGCGTTCAGTCTCCTCGAGTGTAGTTAGGAAGAGCTCAGTGGCATGACGGAAGCGGTCAATCTCTTTCTTGGTAAAGGGTCGAGCTTGACCAATCGTGTCAGCGGAAAAGACAAGCCACTGCTCGAGCACATTAGGTTCTTCTGGGTTACTCTCGTTACGCACATCGGCATGTAAATAGCTTTTGTACTGCCCAGCACGCGCAAGGAGTGCACCTAGCTTTGGCACACCGAAGAATTTGACCCGCGGCTCGCGTAGTACATTCTCAATATGAACGAACTTTGGCGGAGATGCTGGTAGCGCGTTCCCTTCAGTATCAACTGCCGGATTGCCGTCTTCATCGGTTGGTACAATCTCTTTGAACACATCAAACGTGACACCGATTCCACGGCGAACTCCTTCTTCATCTCCTTCGTCTGTAGGCTGAGCCACGAAGTTGTCGACTACAGTAGACTGTGGATGCTTGGAGCTTGCTATGAAGTGGATGACGCAGTTCCCTTGGGGGTCTACACACTTTCGACCAATGTAGGCTTCTTCAGCGTTGAGCATTGAGCAGATCCACTCTAGGAATCGCTGGAACACCAGCACCATGCTCGGTTCGTTGTGCAGCTGATCGTGCACTTGCTTCTCCTCCTCAAGCACCTTTTCCCACTCCAGTTGGTGCTGCTGTTGTTCCGTGTCAACCGGGTCTTGTTGAGTATTATCACGCGGAGTGACGAGTCCAGGTCGTTGCTTCTGTTTTTGAAGCTTCTGTTGCGTCTCCACATTGGCAACGTGCTTGAGCAGGTAGTTGCCCAGGAACTCGACAGGATCTTCTGGTTGCAAAATCGCTAGTTGAGCCATCGCCTCCGTCAATGGAGCGCCCACAGTCTGGCGCAGATACGCATGGTCCAGCTCAAAGTTGCTCGCCATGGAGACAAATATGCTCAATGAGCACAAGATGAATATACATGTATCTTGAAGCGTCGCGTCGTTTCATTTTAAAACTACACCACCGTCACACCAATTTATGTTGACCACTTTTCCCACCGCATTTTGAAAAACCGACGAACATGGCGGATCCTCTTATCGAGCCCTTCGCAGAGCTTTGTGGTGCTCTACGCGGGCTCCAGGAGCAGGTGGAGCAGCTGTCGCGCGTGCATGAAGCGGTGGACGACTTTAACTCGGCGTTTGGCGCCTTCCAGGGGGCCATGGCGCTGCACGCGTCGTGTCTGACGTACCCCAAGAACGTCCCAGCTCCGACTCGCGGACACAACTCGCTTGCGCAAGACAAGAAGCAGACATCCCCAGGGACCGGTATCCAACTGCCCAGCAATTCGCGCGTGTCTCCGGACGGCAACGGCGAGCAAAATATGCTAGTGGGTGGAAAGAAAACTGCGGACAAGTTGTCGAATGGGGAACTCAAGCAGATGAAGAAAAAGCCTGCGACTGGAATGAAGAGACAGGCGAAGGTGGACTCGAATAACGCTCGTATAAAGAGAAGGAAACCCGCACCTAAGGCAGCGAAGCCGGCGTGGACGTGGGAACGCCGTACGTTGATGACGGAATTTCTGGCAAGTTGAAGAGTTTATTGACGGTGGTGATTGCTGCAGATATTCGGGAGAAAATACCGCGCAAGTATCAAAGCCCCGCGGAGCTCAAGAAGCTCGAGAATATCGTACTCTATCTCAAGAACCGACACTGTGCCATGTACGCCTCGACATGGATGTGGTTTGTTTGGTGTTGCTATTTGCTAATATGTTGGGCTTTGGTACACAGTTCTATCTCCGACTTGGTCAAGCATAGCGGGCTGCCAGTAATTCGATGCAAGGAGATTTTGCAGACGCTCATGAAGCTCGACATCATCGAGCGCAGGCGCGAAAAATCGGTACGACTGATTGCAACAGGTGCTGAAGGAGGACCGAGTACTTACGCATTGCCTTGTTCTGCAACCTTGTTCAGGGTTTCGTCTACAGTTTTAGCTCGTCGAACTGAGCCTTGCGTGAAATCAAATGCCAACTCGCGCAGCAGGGTCTAACTTCGTTGGAATGGCGCTCGCTGTAGCGCTGGCTGGTCGCTTTTGCTTTTACATGTGGCGTGCCATCGGCCGTATTTATCCAATTAACGCGTTTCCACTTGCCGATCAGCAATTTCTCACTCGACCACGTTGAGTTTCACTTCAGTTCCGAGTCGTCTTTGGTTTCCCAGCGTTCATTAATGCTTTCTTCCAGTGCCATGTCATCGCGCGAGAACCGCGCCAGTCGAGCGAGCGCGAGAGGTGAAGTCTTAGGGACGATTGCAGCTGTACCACTTGATCCTCCACCGTCACGTACAACATCGGCAAAGCTTAATGATAAGCTCATGGAGCGTTCGCTGTTCTTCCGGCTAAGCACCTTTGCAATGCTCTGGCCGTCGATCCGCTTCAAAGAAGATTGCCGCTGTGACTGCCTGCCGTATTCCGTGGACCCTTGACGAAGCAGACGCGCTGGGGCGTGGGAATTATGGCTACTGATCTGGGGAACTAGCCGTGGACTACCGGTATGGCGTTTCCGTGACCGATCACTGTGGCTAGCTGCTGAGGTGGTTGAGCGTGTCGTCAGCTTCGCACTCTCACTCTCGCTGTGTCGTCGTGAAGTCGACTCATTGTTGCAAGTAGTCACACTGCGTGGCTGATGGACGTTGGCTTGATGAAAAGGATGTTGTGGTGGCTGGTTGTACTGGTGATGGTGGTACGCATATTGTTGCTGCTGGTTGTACGGGTGGAATGCGTACGGGTGCTCCATCCCACCGATATATGCTGTGCCTCCGACCGTCGTTGAAGCAGCAGTATCGGACTTCGCGTTCACAGGAGCACCTGGGCCCAAGATGGCACGGAGAATGTTGTCCGGATGGAGTCCAACACCAGCCACGAGACCCATCCGATTGTCTGCAAACATAGTAGGATCTCGCGACGCAGTAAGCAGTGCGAGATGAGCCCCAGAAAACGCTCGTCGGATCTGCATGATACGGAAACAGTTTCTTCCGACATTGTTGCTCGGGCATAAGGGGTCCTCAATGAACACCGGGTCGAACTTGTGCGGGTCATACGTTTGCTGCTGTAGCTGATAGTCCAGAAGTCCAGTTGCAGCCCCCATTCCATCCAGTGCTCTTGATGCCGGTAAGTCCAGTGAAGAACGATAGCCGTACCGTCGTAATCCTTCTGCATTTGGTGACAGCTGCATGTGGGGTTGCGCAGGTACTTGCCAATGTTGAGCGTAGCCGTATTGGCTTGTGCGGTCATCCACTGCCGCATCATCAGCCGCGTATTGCTGATACTGATGTGGTACCTGATGAGGATCACCCATGCCTGTCGATCCAACCACAGCTCCTGCCATGAACGTACTCTCACGATTTAAAAAGCAACGCGAAGCCACACTGATCCCCGTTGTGCGTGGATCGAATCGGTTGCCGTAGAAATCCAAAAAGCCCATGAGCATTAGACCGAAATCAGCCACACCCGCCTGTACCGTCGACAAACTGTGCTGTACAGCTCTGGAAGCGTTCGCGAACCCGTTGGGCATTGTGTCACTGTGTTCCTGGAGATAACGTGCCACAAGCAGCAACAACGCGTAAGATGAGAGTCCGCCAGAGTACGCCACTGCCAAGCCACGCTCGATGGCAAAACTCTTTAAGACCAACATCATTGGCGCTAGTGGTGGGAATTCATGCAACAGTGCAAGAACGACGTCGTTCGTAGCCAAACCGTTGTGACCCGGACCTTCGAACGAGATGTCGAGTCTCACGTTGTACGGCGGAGCAGTGAGGAGCGTAATGATGGGGACAGCAGCATGTGGTAGCGTCTTCACCGAATCCCGCACAACCCATGGCTCTTGCTTCAACTTGCGCGCGAGGTTCTGCTGCCACGTCTCCTTGATAGCATTTCGACCTTCCAATACACCAGCAGCATCAGCAGGAGCATCGCGACGAACTTTTGGTAGGCAGATCACGAGATCAACATCACTTGACGGCAGTACCAGTCGCGTCACATGCGATCCGTATGGCCGCACCTGAGCACGAGGCCACAGCGATTGCACCGTCGCCGTACACAACCGTTGCGCTGCCAGCTGCGCAGGAAGGCGAGCGTCACTATCTGCCTGAAGCTGGGCAGCGAACTCGCACAGGTCCCAGTGTAGTTTACTTCGTGGTGGTAGCACCGACAACGGTACTGATACGAATGGGCCCATGGCGGAGTTTGTAGCTGCGTATGCTTCCGGAAGAGGAGGTGCTGCGGTAGGCGGGCTATCGACCTGCTGGTCTAGAGACGATGGGGCTGGGGAAAACGGAGTAGCGGGCGAGCCACAGGAGCTTGCGTTGCCTAACGACGAATCCTCCAAACCACCCGTGTTTGCGGAGACAGAGGCCTGGCGAAGTTGTAATTCTTGGATATTATTCTCGATGTTGTGCAACTGAGCTGTCAACGTCGCCACTGTTTGCTTTAAAGTGGTGATTTCCGCAGATGCATTAGAGGCTTGTTCATCCATCACCTAGAAGCAGCAGAATGAACAACTGGTAAGTACACGGAAATGAATAACTTTTGTCAGAATGAGTACGCACCTTCGCTTTCTCGGTCAGTTTTTCCTCAAGTTGAGTAATACGATCTAACGCCACTGTAACCTTGGCGATTGCATCGTTTTCAGCTGGTGTATCTGCTCTTGCCGGTGAAAGCGATGCCACTTTGGCATGCTGGTCGCAATCATTTCGATTGTTGTAGCACGGTTCGCTTTCCTCGGGAAAATCATCATCCTTGCGTCTAAGGCTAGCGCGATGGCAAGTACATTTGCAGCAGTGAACACACTCTGTCCAAACATCGCTTTTTCCACTTGCCGACGCACCAAGACATCGTCTCGGAGCATCACGATCCTCAGCAATTTCCTCTTCGTCCTTGTCGCGGGCATAATCAAATGGCCATGGCCGTCGTCGACGTTTGAGAGCACGCTGGCGGTCAAAAAATCCTCCTTCGCGATACAAGAAGTCCGACTCATTGTCACTGCCCACAGCACTCGATGTGCCATCACCATGCTCTCGTATTGATGCCACTGTCACACTCTGTTTTTCATGCTCCGTGTGGGTACCCCGCCGACTTGCGTCCAACCCTGCAATCTTGGAAAAGGATGCCAAAGAATACTTTTTCGTTGATCCCGATATCCTCCCATTTGTAAAACGGGACGATGCTGAAGAAGTTGACGACGAAGATGAAGGTGGCGGTGGAGGGTCTAGCTCAGCTATTGCGACCGTAGAAGATGATATAGCCTTGTCCGAAATGCCTCCATCCGGAGCCTTGAACTGCCAGTGATTGAAATGCCAGTCGAGGGCAGGTGTCGGGGAAATTGTGCGGTGTGCAGACGTCTGCAACGAAAAGACCGATGGCAGGTACCATTCGAAATTGGACGTCTCAGCACTCGCTTGAACTTCGTGAGCGGTGCTCCCAGCGCCACCTGGAGCCGTGTGATTACCTTCGTGATCCTCAGAATCTTCATCAGCGTCTTGTCGAGAAACTCGGGATGGTTGCGAATGGTGGTCTCGTGGTGCCAATGACAGGAAAAACGGTGTCGTATTCGAGGAGTAAAGAGAATGTGCGCCAAACGACTGTAGTGGTAGTGCTGATGCAGGTGACGCCGTTCCAGTCGATCCAACATTGGAGAAAAAACTGAGCCGCGGGCCGTCGTCATGCGTACTCCCGCTATCACTCCCGCAGTCAATTAAACGCAGTCTATCATGCTGAGACGGCGACGAATCTGAGCCAGTAGTTGGAGCACTGTGCTCTTCAGCATCTCCTGCATCTCTCACACGGTGAGGTGTGCGAGCCATCTTTACAGGAGCTTGCGGTGAGGAAATAGAGGCTAGAGCTCCCTTACTGCCATCTCCATGTCTCTCCATCATTCCCATCTTTTTCTTCCTTGCTTTCTTCTTCCTCCTTTTTGGTTTCGAGTGAACGTTGTCCTTGGCACTGATCTCGGAAGTGATGCTCCAACCGCCTGGTGTTAAACTACCATCGTCAATAGCGGTATCAATGACATCACGAAGCACCTTATCCACACGCGCGATTGTCTCTTCATGCTTCTGGCGGAAATGTTGGGAGAGCTCGCGTAACACGCTGTTATAGCGCGTTTGCTGAGCAGCGCGCATTTCGCCCTCGCGGCGTCGCTGCTTGAGCATCTTCTTGCGACTAGCTCGGCGTCGTTGGGAATGGTTCGCACTTTTCGAGTTTTTGTCGTCCGTAGCTCCAACTCTATCGCTTGTGGATGCACAACCTGACGTGCGTAATGCAAGTGCTGCCTCCTCTTCCTTCGACAATCTTTCGCAAAGTAGAAGCGAACATTGTTCTTGAAGATGCTCTGCCAACAGGAGCTGTATAACCCCCGCTTGTGGAGAGGAGATCGCGTCCTCAAAAGAGCATGTGAAGCAAGTATCCACTGGCACACCGTGATCCATACGCTGCATCGTCTTGCTCACGATGCTCACAAGGGCTTCCAACGATGACCGTGCGGGTTGGTATCCTTGTGCATGGCTCGCCATCGACTGACTGAGATGTCTAAGATGCGAGATAATCCTGGAACCCAGCACTTTCAGCACTGCATTTCGTTGATCCAAGCCTGTCATTTCCCATTCGCGCATCAAGTAAAGTTTAGACGCGATGCCTTGCAAGGGAATCTTCGAGCTACCATCTCTTTGGTGTTGCTTCCAAAAGGCCCAAATATTAAGTTCCTGTCCAGTAACACGAACGAAGTCAGCTTCATAACCGATAGCCCCAGTTTCGAACAGCACATTCGCACAATTTGATTAACGAATAGTGCTTGGAGCGAGTAGTAACCATGTTTCTTCAGCCACTATATGCAGACACCACCACAAACTCAAACTAAATCAGCGTTCTCTTGTTGTCTTGCACTGCATCACGTACGTTTCACTTACCTTCGTCTCCCCCCAAACGCGATTCTTCAATGCTATATCTGACGGACACTCCATTAGGAACTCACCGCACGATATTACATCCATTAAATGGAAGAAATCTGCAGCAAATTTCCTTTCTTTCCCCACCAGTTGGAAAAATTCCATCGACAGCGCCACCGTATCACACGACTGCAGCGTATTGAGCACTCTCATGCTCTTCAACAGCTTTAAACAGCATTCTTCGTACTCTCTGGAGTGAAAACTGCCCACTATGTCTCCATCCACCGTCCGCAGAACTGGTCGCTTCACAAATTCTCTACAGATCAACGAATACAGTTATTAAAACCTTTTAAGCACAAATAATATCTTCACTCTCACCTCAGATCGCTTTTGGACGGCACTTTAGTTGCCAGGCGCTTGTTCTGGGCAGTGCTAGCACCAGTGGCAGTATGAGGTAGCAGTTGGAACTCCTGTACACGCGTTTTTCCGCCTCTGGAAGCTCTGGATAGCGCCGCCATCTGCAGCAGCGTCTTGACGAAGCCCACGTCCTCCACGCAACACAAAGACGCCAGTTCCTCACCACTCAAGCCGCGCAACCACTTCAACACAGCGCGCTTCTCTGCGCTGCCACTGGTGCCGCTGCTTCGATGTCTGCGCAGCGAGATGGCAAGCTCTCCGAGCGCGCGTACAAGCGCCTCGGTCTCACTGTTCGCCATGGTGCGGAATGTCGGAGTGATGGTCAGGGTTCAACTGGACGTTTGATTTTGCTTTATTTTATCAAATAGGATAAGGATTTAGAGAAGTATTTTGACCAATAAGGGAATGAATTTTTAAGGTGCCAAAAGCTTGCAAGCTGGATACGTCTCATGTTTTTAAAGTTTATACACCTGCGAGAGCGCCTTTAGAGGATGAAGTGCATCTGTTGCAGCAAACTGAGCGCGCTCACAACAGTCATGACGACTGCCATTAAGCCGGCGATCATCTGACTTGTTCGATGGTGCTGGCCGCCCAGACGGAAGATGAAAAACGCTGGCAGCATGAAGCAGATCGTCGGGTTCGTCGTGGCACCAAGAACGCCGAGAACTGATGCAATATCACCAGAGCCTAAAGCCACCATAAGCGCAGCGAGCACCAGAAACATCGACAGTCCAGCATGGCGCACCAAATCCAGTCGACGGTTCTCCAGCAGCGCCTCACGGATGTTGTCCCGCAGTGTGTGGACGAACAACGGGACAGTAAGAATCAAAGCGATACTGAAGCCTAGACACCCGGCTATCACAGCGCCATCACCGTGGTAGTTGTTCTTGAGAAAATTGGACCGGGTGGCCTCGCCGAATGTGAGCACTACGAAGAAACCACACAGCGAGTACACAGTCGTGGCGATGCCGATGCTGCGATTCATGACCTTATACATTCTTCTGCTGGAGCGACGTTTAAGTACCAAATATATTGGAAGCACATTCGGATGGCACGTAAATGAGAACACCACAAGTGGGACAGCACGCAGCAAGTGGCTGAGGCGCCAGTCGAACAGCGGCAGGTGTTTGAGCTGGTACGCAATAGTCGGGGCCAGTCCTTCGTGCACGAACTGGAAGTACTTGATCACAATAACCAACGCCATGAACATGATACACACGATGGAAAATAACGACGAGAACCTCAGCGACTCCAGACTTCGCAGCAACGACAGTGGAAGCACCAGCAAGCCAGTCAACATCAAGATCAACGCCTGGCGATCCAGGAAGATACTCTCGCTCGTACTGCCCAAGAACGTCCTCAGCGCAAGCTGTATCAGCTCCGCACTACCGACTAAGTAGCCGATACTCGTTCCGAACAGGTTCATGCACACTACCAGCTGAGTAAAGCCTGCAAGCTTACGTCCTCCCGTGACCGAAGCCAAGTCCATGTACGACCGCGCCTGCCCCAGATCCGAACACTCCAGCAGTAATCTCAACGTGAAATTTGTAGCGATTGCTCCTAATGCAATTAAAGAGATGCCTAACACCAAACCTGCCTGTTGGACGGCGTAGGGTAGCGCCAAGACACCAGCGCCCACGATCGCGACGGTCATAGTGAACATGGAGCCTTTCACTGTCAGCAGAATAACAATTAGTATCAACTCAGCAGGATGCAATATCCTAAGGGCGAGATATACCTGATCCCGGCTGAATCTTCTCCATCAAGTACGTCTGGAAGAAGCCGCCGCGCTTGCCGAGCCGTTGTTGCTGCCGGAAGAAGTCATCCTCAAACACGAGCGTCTCTCGTTCCGAGATGAGCTCGAAATCGTCGCTGAGTGGGGCGGTAGACGCAGAGCTTCCTACTTTACTCTCCCCTAGCAGACGCTCTGACATACCGTCGTCCGGATCGTCCCCAAATGCCATCATCGCGACGTAAAGAGCTCTTCTTAGCTGCAGAATCTGAGAATTTGCAATAATGGTGTAGATACTAATCCGGGGGATCATAGTGACATACAGGAAGTACGCTGTAAGTCACTGCATAGGGACCGACCATGCACTTTCAGAACCTGCAAGCCGAGAGAAAGAAAGATAAAGCTCCAAGATAAAGGCCTAAGCGGTATTCGATAGAACTTAAACCTCAAAACTCAATATAATTGTTTCAGATTGAACCATAACGCTAGCTACTTGTCTCTTACTTCGGCAAGGTGCCGCAACAACTGGTGCCAGTCTTGCGTTCTATGCATGTCCCTGTACTCTAGGTCGCTAATCAATCACTCTCCTTGGCGGCTTAGCATATTTTCCATCTGGATCATTCCAGCACGGACGGCCTCGTTCATTAGCCGCGTCTCGCGGGTGTCATCTGCACGGGTCACTTGATCAATCTCTTCGAACTGGTCCCATTGCTTATTCAGCACGCCTTCGAGGAGCTTGGCGTAGCCGGACGTGCCTCTCTGCCTTCATGTAGCCCTTGTCCACGCGCTTCGGAATAGTCTTGCGTGCGTCCTGCTGCTCGTGTTTCAGCTTACTGCCTTCGACGCAAGGTTTCTGCTGCGATGGCTCGTGCGAGCTTGGTTCAGCCGCTCGGCTTGAACAGAACTCACAAAAACTCTTGTAGATAGGCTCGGTCAGGCTCTTGATCCCCTTTGGACGGCCCATCGCCTGCCATTGCTGCAGTTTCTCCATCCGAGTCAACTGGAACCACGTATGCTCGCCACGGGACTGCTGCACTTCGTCGAACTGGAAGACTCTCCAGCTGCTTGCCCATAAAGCTTTGTCCTTAAGGAATACCACATTCTCAGTTCGCGTCGTCCGCTCCCCGTTGCACCTAATAAACTCTGCATACAGTCGGAATGACGCTGGTTGACTACGGTCACTGGGTGGGTAGTCCACCACTCGACCGTTCGCGCGCACAAGCGCGATCGCCTCGTTCTCAGTCCACAGTCTTTTATCTCGCATCGAGAAATGAAGAATGAGCACTGAAGGTCGACAGCTTCAACCTAACTGCCGTACGATGAACTCTGGCCAAACGCATGAACACTTTCCCACGTTTCTCGTCTCACCAAATGAGAGAGTGAAGTGCAACGCAAACGAAGTGATGGATCAGCGGTTAAGTTTTTCTGTGGCGTGTTTGGTAACTGGTTGTATCGGCGTCTTCAGAATCACGTCTGCACAAAAGCAGTAATCCCCTCAATCCGTTCATAAAAGCACGCAAAATGCCACGAACATCGCTTTCTGTTGCCAGATTTGCCTGCATTTGCCAGTGATCGCGATGGTGATGACATCTTGTTAATGCCCAGTAGCGCAGTCTGTATCCGTACAATACAGCACTCAAGTTATACCGTATTTCGACGGGATAACGGCTTTCTACGCTCGTACCAACTCGCCAGGTCTATCGTTGTAAATGCTGACAGCCCTGATTCGCTCACCAGAATTCAAAATAACAGTTGATGGAGATGTTCTCACGAATCATTTCGTCATCAGCTTCTTCAACGTGGATAACTACTCAGCAAGACCTCGCGTGTTGCCACTTGTCAGGTACTTCTGAGAGATAATCATTGAACTACATCGCAAAAGTTCCCAGTAACAGCATTACGATTAGTCGTATTGTCGTGGAGCCATATTGCATGTGCTGGTAAAGAGTGGCAAGTTGGCAGCCAAGCAGCACTTCGTGGCTGGTATGATCCATGGCGTGATGCGTAATATACGCGACGCTGAAGGGCGTGATGTCAAGCGGGCGTTGCCTGGAACGGTTGTCGACATCACTTACTCGAATAAGTCGAAGAACGTGGACGCGCCGAATGAGCACGGATTCTTCGTACTGCCTGAAGCTCGGGCGAGCAGGTGATCGAGCAGAGGTACGAAGATAACGCCTCCAAGTGAGAAGATATTGTTTGCCAAGTCTCTGTTGTTACCGGAAGAAAACGCTCTCGAATACCTGCGTATGCTACTTCGAAAATAAGCTTCGTCGGTGAGTGGCGGAGAGCTTCATGTCTAGCTGACACTCCAGCGACCATCTTCGTATCTGGGATTCTCGACTCAAACTTTGAGTCAAAACGGTAACTAATCCGGGGGCTTTGATGGGTACAAACTTTTGCACTACAAAAGTACCTGCCATGGCTTCAACTTCGTTTCTTGCTTGGCCACTCTGCCGCTGCCATGAACGAGACGCTGTCGGAAGCGCTGCTGTTGGGCTGTTATACATACGCAGGTCTCCCGTTCAACGTGGTGAGGCTGCGATTGCAGACTCAAAGCCATCAGGGAGCTTACAGAGGAGTGAGAGACGCTTTTGTCCGCATCGCGAAGGAGGAGGGTATCAGAGCGCTTTCGAAGGGCGGCACACCAAGTCTGGCAGGCACTATACTCTCCAATAAATTGACGAATGTTGTTGGCGGCTCAACGAAGAAGGCAGTGTCGATGCTGGAATTACAAAAAGTTGACGACGAGGACGAGTTGACGCTGCAGAAAGCGCTCGAGCATAGTGCCATGGCATTTATCGCCTCTACAGTACGGTGTATAAAGCGTTGAGTGACAAATACTTCTATTAACTAAGATTGTATAATGCTGCCAACAGGCCACCACTGTTCCTGAAAACATCGCGTCCAAGTTGCAGCTTCAGCGGGGTCCATTGGGCCACGGAGGTAACACAGCACGGGGAAGAGACATTCTAGGCAGACGGCTGACATTACCTTGGACTTTGTGAATGCAGTCTATCATGGACCACTCGACTGCATGGCGCAGGTGCTCAAAAGAGAAGGAATTGTTGGCCTGTTTCGTGGATACTCGTCGGTGCTGCTGCGCGATGTACCCTTGTTCCCCATCACTGTCGGGGTGTATCATGCCACTCGATATACAGGAGACGAGAACTCTCTTACGACGACCTTGTTCTCAACATCATTCGCCATGGCCACCAGCGTTACAATGCTGTATCCTGCTGATGTGGTCAGGGCTCATATGCAAACGACCTGTACGTTGACCCCGCTTACGCTACGTGAAAGCTTTCGGTCGATTTACATGCAGTATGGTCTACGGGGGTTCTATCGAGGATTCACTGCTGCGTTGATTGGCTCGAGTGTGTCGTTTACAGCATTCGCCACCGCCTACTTTACTTTTCCACACGCCAATTAAATGGTTCACTGCAGAGTGTGTTGAGTCGCTAACTACTACTTAGTACTGTAGTACTTAGATTATCGAATGAAAACATACAAACCGAAGCTAAGCCAGCGCTCGTTGCAGATTTTGAGCTTTGTTGATGTTTCGATCTTTGCCCTTTTATTTACCATCCAGGTCAGGCTACGGGTCTACATGTAGAACCTATCTGCCGAAGTGAACACTGCTCCTTCCTTCCGTCCTCGTCACCCCCAATGTAAGATTGGTATGGAAGATTAATAACGTGCTGATACTGTAAAACCAGTCTCTAGGTGCGTCTACATGTAGAAGATACTTACAATGGTAACTGTAGCGTTCTTAGCCACTGGTTGCATCGTCGTCTTCGGAATCAGTCTGCTCAAAAGCAGTGATCTCCTCAATCAGCTCATGCACGGTGGAACGCAAAATGACACGGACACCTCTTTCTGTTGCCAGCTTTGCCTCGCGATTGCGCAGCTTCACGTTGAAGCCAAAGATTGGGCACTTGCCGTTGATGGCAACGTCGATGTCCTTCGTTGAGATGTTGCCAATGCCCAGTCGTACAGTCTGAAACCAAATCATACAGCAATAAATATTAGAACTAGTGATCACCAACCGGACTAATAACTATCGTACCGAAATGCCAGCCATCTCGTCCACTGTGTCCTGAATGCTCGTGAGCGAACCCGCGCCATCAGCCTTCACAATGATGGACTTTGTTTCGATAAGATCATTTTCATCAATCACATCATCGTCCTCTTCCTCAGCTTCGTCGTTTAATGTTTCAGCATCAGACACGCCTTCGTCATCCCCATCAGTCTCGGTGGACGTGTACTCAGCATCAGGCCTCGCGTGTTCGCCACCTTCATCAGGTAGGAGACAATCATTGAACTCCATGGCAAGTTCCCTGTAACAACACCAAGGTTAAACCCTCACGCTTTGATAAATTATCCGTCCAGTGCGTACCTCTGCTCGATCACCTGCTTCGCTCGAGCTTCAGGCAGTACGAAGAATCCGTGCTCATTCGGCGCGTCCACGTTCTTCGACTTATTCGAGTAAGTGATGTCGACAACCGTTCCAGGCAACGCCCGCTTGACATCACGCCCTTCAGCGTCGCGTATATTACGCACCACGCCATGGATCATACCAGCCACGAAGTGCTGCTTGGCTGCCAACTCGCCATTCTTGATCAACACACGCAAAACCGTTCCACGTCCCTTCAACGCCACACTTTCAAGCACGAGTCCCTCAGCGTGTGTCTCACTTCCGACAAGCGCATCCAGCCTGTTGTTGTCTGCCAGCCCTGTCACCAGCTCCCACACCGTGTGCTTCAAGTCATCAAGTCCAGCTCCTGTCTTACCCGAGATCGTCAACACAGGACTATCTTGTAGTGCGACAAACGAGCGCAGCTCATCCACAATCTTGTCAACTTGTTCGTCGCCGTCTTCTCCGAGTAAGTCCACCTTGTTGATGCAGATCACCGCCGGTAGTCCGGCCTCCTCAATGGCACCAATAGACTCCTCTGTCTGCAGTAGCACGCCTTCATCTGCGGCGACAATCAGCAGCACTGCATCCGCAACTTGGGCTGCACTAGATCTCATCCGAAAGAAGTGGAAATGTCCAGGCGTGTCCAGGAACGTGGCCTTAACATCAGGCGTCAATGCCGCCTCACACACATTAATCTTCTGAGTAATACCGTGCTTCTCATAGGGCGCAATCTGCCTCAGTCCAGCTTTCATCTGCTTCCTAAGTGTGTCCATCAGCGTAGTCTTGCCGTGGTCGACATGGCCCATAACAGCAATGACGGGCTGTCGGCGGCCCAAGAATTCCTCGTCGCAGCTCACGGCATTCAATAGTTCCGGCTCCACGTCGTCGTACGCTACCTGGATACCGAAGCTCTCGGCCACTTCATGTGCCACGCGGAAGGGTAGTACGATGTGCTTGACGCTGCGGAACTCGGCGGGCGGATGGTTCTTGGTTTTTAAGTTAAAACGGCGGTTGGCTTTGATCACCGTGTGCTTGAGCACCTTGTCCAGAGGCTGACGCAGCGCCTTGGCCAAATCGCGAACGCGGATGAAGGCCGGTATGACCGGTGGCTGGTTACGCGCTTCCAACACACGCCGGCGCTGTTCCTGTCGAGCACGCTCGCGTTCCTGTGTCATGGCCTCGAGCTTGGCGATGCGTGCCATGTGATCTTTATGTCGCCGAGTGCCACCACGCGCAGTGCGCAGCGATCGAGATCCATCGGGAATAGATAGAAGGAGCTGCGAGGACGCGCTGGATCGCAGAGCGGACGCTGCCAGTCGTGGTCGAAGCAGGCGCAGCATTGTTGGTGGAAAAGTGTGGAATGGTGGCAATCAATTCGTCCTAGCCAATGAGAGCGCAGAAAACACGTTGTCGTCGTCACTGAAGTATTGGTCTCACGTACGCTCGCAGGTTGCAGTGCAAATGAGACCGCACTCCCCGATCAGCGCCGTCCCCAAGCACCATGCTGGACCCCCGCGAGACCTTTTCGGGCGTCATGGGCGCCTTCTGCTGCGTGTATGCGGGGCTTCCATTCGAGGTGGTGAAGGTGCGCCTGCAGACGCAGGGCACTAAGAATGCGTACACCGGTGTGACCGACGCTTTTCGCCGAATCGCCACCGAGGAAGGATTGTTCGCGCTCTGGAAGGGCGCGGTGCCGGCGCTGTCCAGCTCCATCATCGAGAACTCGGTGCTTTTCAGTGCCAATGGATTCGCGAAGCGCGCCGTGCTGGCACTGCATGCTAAGCAACGCGCGGCGCACGAGGGTGAGTACCAGCTCACGACGCTGGACGAGGCCTTAATGGGCGGCTTCTCTGGCTGCTTCTCCGCTACGGTGCGCTGATTCGCGATATATTAGTACGTAGCGATGTCGTTCGTTAATGTGCTTCTGTGGTGAAATTTTACAGGCCATTACCGTGCCGGAGAACATCAAATGCAAGCTGCAGTTCCAACGCGGTCACTTGGGTGAAGGACGTACGTTGCAAATCGCTAATGCAACGTTTTCGCAAATGGCGAAACTAATTATTGTTATTCGCTGTAGGCTATCACGGTCCTTGGGACTGTTTGGTGAAGGTGGGCAAGGAGGAAGGCATCACTGGTCTGTTCCGAGGGTATAGTGCACTGTTGCTGCGCGACGTACCGTTCAGCTTCTTCTTCTTCGGATCGTATCAAGCCTTCACTTCCGGTACGGCCAGGCTGTTAGGCAAAGAGTCCAAGAATGACTTGAACCCTGCCGCTATCCTGGCCAGCGGTGGCCTCGCTGGCGCGACCAGTTGGGCCATCATGTTTCCCGTGGATGTGCTCAAGTCACGTATGCAGACAGCGAGCTCAACGGGTCCGCTCTCGTTGCGTGGGGCTTTCCGTGCAGTCTACTCGGAATTTGGCATCCATGGGTTCTACCGAGGTTGGTCGGCTGCAGTGCTGCGTGCGTTCCCGGCCAACGGCTCACTCTTCCTCGGCGTGGAGATGACACACCGCGTATTCCGTTGGCTGGACGCGAGGCACGCCGCCTAGATCGAAGCCTAATCGCCTATAAATTTCAGCTATACAGTCGCGAGTGACGAGGATGACCCTCATAAATAGCCAACTGCCGGTGCAGCATTAGAATAGTAGCGATGACACTGGCCTAATCTCAATTAGAACCATGCGACGATGGTTGCAACGTCCAGCGTTCTTATCTTCTTGCTTCAGAAATATGTGTTGTGAGCTCGAATCAGGCGGATGCACTTGTAGACGAGGAGACGCGCCGATTGACCCTGAGATCTTGGCCATTTAGCTCACTAGCGCCCTGCTTGATCGCTTTATCATGGCCTCGGCAAAGACGATGGCGGCCAAGTCTCTGTCACCGGACCAGAACCGTCGAGGCAGCATTGGCACAATGGATACCGACGACGATCTTGAAGAGACGTTCGACGTTGAGGCCGTCGCGCAGCTCTTGGCTCTCAAGACCACGGAATTGATGCAGCTGCAGCGCACTCACGATGAATACATCAAGTCCAGTTGCGAGTATGAGCGAGAGCTGGAGATTGAGGTGGATCGGTACGAGAAGAAGACGCAGCAACTCGAGTCGGCTGCGCTTCAGCTTGAACGAGACAAAAGCGACCTTAATAGCAGCATGAATGGGGTCAAGGAAGAGCTGCAGGCTACACACCGTCGAGAACACATGCTGCAGACGCAACTGGAAGAGATGAAGTGGAAGATTCAGAGACTAGAACAAGCAAACGACGAGCTGGAAACCTCAGCTCGGGTTGCGCAGGCTACGATCGAGGACCTCCACCACAAATCCGAGACGCTGTTGGAGCAGAATGTGTTCCTCCAGCATGAAAAAGAGGAGTTGTTGAAGCAGCTGTCATCTATCATCGTCGCTGAGGTGCACCCTACTCCAGTGGAACCAAGGACTGCAAGCACTCGCTTTTCTCGCTTTTCCCGTAAATCTTCCTCTCACGTATCTGAGACTGCAGCTCCTGTAGCTCCAATTCAAGAGGAGAATACGCGGAAAGGCAAGAGGCGAAAAGGTCGTCGCCCGGAAGTACTCGAGACGTGTCTCCACCTCACGTGTCGTAAGTGCCGTGCGAATAAACCCCACGCACACAATGGAGGAAGTGACGAGAAAGGCTCGGTCTCGGCTTTCTTTGAAAGACTCAGGATTTTCCTGTTCGGCCCCGATCGGTGATCAGCAAAATTTTTTTTTTTTTTGGTGGAGATAGATGGATGAAGACTCCTATGAGTACCAAGGTGATACTCATTTCTCAATCAGCCGTAAGCGATACAAACCAAGCGACAGCAGCAGCAAACACTTCGTACAATCTTCTTCGAGAATGACGCGGCTTAAACTCCCAGTGCTATTGCTACTGGTGGCGATCGGAAGCGGTATTGGTATCATCAACGCCAAGCCGTGCTCTCCAAAAGAGTTAGGCGTCTTTAATGATGTCTCTGTCGAAGTAAGCAAATGCCTCCAAGATAGTAAACTCAATTTCCAGGTTCCGCCGCGCTCGAGCCTCACGAAGGCCCAGCAGTCTGCTCTGTGCCAGTCCAAGGCCTGTCAAGCGATGATCGGCTCCATTGACGATCTGGATATCCCGAAATGCGAGGCCGCTTTCGACAAGAAGAACATGACGCTGCAAGCGAGTCTGGACAAGTTCGTGTCGTCATGTGACTTGACTACGCCGGCTCCGTCTCCGATGAAGCGACGTAAATCGTTTGAGTCTTCGTCGTCTGGCTCGGACTCGCTCTCGGACAAGAAACGTCGATACACGAACGTGGCAACTCCAGTTCAGTTTGGATTACCACAACAGGTAGTCGTACTCTTGGTAATTGGCATCCTGTCTCTGGGTCTTTCGCTCCCCTGAGCAACTTCGAACTTGCATTCGATGATGGTCAACGGCACGCGTTGAGCTTAAAAGCTGTCTGCTAAAGTCAAAATATACTTGATGCTTTGCTTTTCTTGATTTGCACTATGTTATCTTGCCGCTCGATTGCGAAGACTTCAAACTATACAAAGCATTTAACGTGACAGCAATTTGTTTTTACTGCAATTTCAACTTCGTCAAATAAACTTTGTTTTTCGCTTCTTGGAGGTTATGCAAGAAAACTTGGCGCTGCAGGCGATGAGTTATCTTGTTGACCTATTTGTCCTCGATGGCTCTTGCCAACACGGCGCTGTGCTGGCCACCAGCTTCGACCTGCAGGAACTCTGCCTTACCAAACTCCTCCTCTTCGCCTTCCTTGTCTTTGCCCAATATGGCCTTCGACCAGTCCACTTGGTAGGGTTTGTTTTCGTCTCGGTCTACTCCGTTGCCTAGCGCCAGCATGTCGCCGTATCCCCAAGAAAAGATCGCGTTACTCTCAGTTAGCGCCAGTGCGTGGTTGGAGCCAGAGGCGACCATGCGAACCTCGCTTGAGCCGCCGTTCTTGGGCTTAGGAATTGTCACCTTCTGTGGACGATCCTTAAACTCGCCGGTGTTGCAAGTCTCGAGCGTACCGAGCTGGCCCGAGTCAGCGCGACCAAACGTGTATACATCGCCGTCATTGGTGAGGACAACCGAGTGATGGGCGCCTCCATCCACATACGCGACGTTCTTGGAGCTGAGATCCTCTACAAGCTGCAGCTCGGTGCAGTTTTCGGTACTGCCAATTCCCAGCTGACCGTAATTGTTGAGCCCGCAAGAGTACAAGTACCCATTCGAGCTCAAAGAGAACAGGCTGTGATACGAGCCACAACCAATAGCCTTGACAGCCGGAAGTGGATTGTTTCCGAGCATCACAGGCTTAGGCTGCAAGTGCTCCGTGTACACCATATCTACCTTGTAGTCGCCCTTGGAGTCCTTCATTTTGTCGTCCACGATACGGCCGAGCTGACCCATTTCTCCTAGTCCCCATGAGTACACACGGCCGTCGTTCGTGCGCACCAGGTTGAACGAGCTACCACAGCGGACATCAGCGATGTTGTCCAGGGACTTGATTAGGAAAGGCTCCGGCTGTTTCTTCTTGAACGCATCCTTGGCCGACGGCGCGTCGCACCACTGCTTGCCCTCCTTGTCACGGTAGCAACCCCACGTATAAACCTTGCCGGCCAACGTCACGACGGCTGTGTGGCAGTCGCCACCCACAACCTGCACGGCTGTGGCCTGCTGTGGGCCAAAGCCGGCCACCTTGGCCGGGATATTCTCGTCGCCGAGGTGGCCCAATGCTCCATCGTCATTGCAGCCCCACGTGTATACCTCTCCGGCCGAAGTGATAGCAGCCGAGTGGAGGCCTCCACAGGCCACGCGGACAATCTGAAGCTTAGCCAAAGGGCTCACGACACGAGGGAACTTGATCATGAGGTCCTCTTCATCTTCCACGCCGTGGCCGAGCTGGCCGCAGTCGCCACTGCCGAAAGTCAGCATTTGGCCCGCATGGGCGCCGAACTTGGCATCGATCTCGCGTGCGTAACTGAGATATTCCTTCATGTTCTGCACCCAGCTGTCGGCCTTGTTGTGCGCCCATTGAGCCTTGACGTTAGAAACAAAAGCGCGATTGAGCGCAGCGAGCTGCCGGGCCGCTTCCTGCGTGCGCGAGGTTGGAGTGGCCGTCACGATTCTGCGTGCCTTGAGCACCTGCGTTGGCGCGCGAGGGAATGATCCAGCCTCATCACTGGGGCCCGACGGCGCTGTGAGAGACGCCTCGTATTGCTCCTTGGACACACCCACATCGACACGTCCGCGCTTCATTTCTTGCTTCGTTTTGCGGCTCGTCGAATGGATAGGAAGGAAACTGTCAATTACGGTATATAAATGACAATTGGATTCGTCCAACACGACATAAAAACACGCCCACAAACATCATCAAATCGACACAATTATTGTGTCACAGACAATTATTGTCTTGCCATTTCCCTCTCGCGTTCACTTTCTCTATTCGCTCAACTTTGTTCATCACCACAACAACTATTTGCCTTCGTTGTCAACAAGTGAAAAAGCTCTCCTACCGTGATGCTTTTCGATGTCACCCGGCTACTCATTCTCACGTTGGGGCTAGATGCACTTGTAAAAACACCAGCTGAAGTTCGGCATCGATCCTGGCCGCATTTCACACGGCATGATTGACGGCGTTCTCAAAGAGTTGATGCCCACGGTTACTTACAGCTGTACATGCACACATGTGCGATCGATCAACCGTTGTAATGCATGCCGCATGACGACCAACGAGAGTATGGATCATCCGCATCGTCATCGCCGTCTCGGCACGGCAATGGCGGGGTCACTAACGGTGGATAGACACCACCGTCAAAAAAGGCAACTTACTCTGAGCTGCGGCGGTACCAGTGCTGTTAGCACGGAAACGTCCATGACAATGTCCGCACGACCCAGCAGCTCCATATCCAACGAGTATGGCTGTCAGTCAAGCAGCACAATTTCGCGCTAGCACAATGCGACTATTCGAGACGGACAGCAACTGTCACGAGTGTTAACCTCCCATGTTGATAAACTTGGAACGCAGTTAAACGGATTTGCTAGCGCGGATGTTCATCCCACTGCAGTATGCTGCTGTTCCCAGACGTATGCAGGTGGCAGTCAGCTCAAAGTTATTTCCCCGCTGCTCAGGAGCTGCAGGATAGCTCGTCAAGGCGGTGCTACGATCAACGTCAGTGCTCCTGACGTCACGGAGCGTCAATTTGCAATTTTTGCTTGGATTTTTTTTTAGATAGAAGACAGATTTTAGACCAATCGAAACTAGCGTGGAGCAATCGCAGTGCAAAAAAGCCTACAATTACAGCTCGTTCTGGTGACTGGGCTCGTGCATAGTCCTGGGGTTGCATCGGGTCGATGACCTCGCAACGATGGCATGTCCGCAATGCAAACTGCATGGAGCGGCGATGGCAAGTTTTAGGCGCTCCACCCTCTGGAGCGCCTCGAGTCTTTGTACCACAAAAGTCTGCTTGGAATCTCTCTAAATAGTAATCTTAGATGTAGCTTCCCTTTCAGAGCGCGTATTTCGTATTAAGAAGGGTTTTTAATTAAGAATAGTAATTTTTCGTTGGTGGTTCGAAAAGCTCAGCAAGTGCAGTAACCGCTGCAATTTGCACTCCAAACGCGTTAGAAACTCCCAGCACGTCCAGTATAATCTTCTCAGAAGCAAAAGCGGTCTCCACATCGGCAGTCTAGGCTACACTCTTGCAGATGCAATGCTCATGCCACAGCTCCTCTTAAGAATATCAGAATGCCTCGAGCAATATTTCACGCGAGAGGATATTGTGTATGGGAAAGTCGACGCTGTGCTCAGCGACGGGGCCCGTAGCTCGATTTTTTACACCTCGACCAAAACGGCTGTTTTATCCCCTCTTGGCGCCGGCTGCAGTCTGGAACCGGACGCTCGCCCTCTTTCGCTCACACGGCAATAGTCCCGCTCAAGGCCACACCAACAACTCAGCCAGTGATGGAGCTCATGGACCAAGTGGGATCGTGTAGCATCCGCGTCATCGACCTGGATGACGGATCCGTGCGTACCATTTCATGGGACCCCAACGTACCTGACCAGGTATTCGAGAGCCTCGTGGAGTCGCAGCTGCGCGCGCAATTTGGCGTGTCGGACGAGGCCTGGGTGGACCTCATCGACACGGCCAACTCGAGCCTCGTGCACATTACCAAGGACGTACTGAGCAATGTCAAGGACTCGCTGTGTCTGTGTCTGTCCCCCAAGACAGAGGCGCTCGCCCCCATGAAGAAGAGCGAGGTGTTCGAAGTTGTGTTCGAGGATCGATCTCTGGGCATGACTATCCGCGAGCACAACGAGAGCGTCATCGTCAACCACTTCAAGCGTAAACCTGACGGATCAGTGGGGGAGGCCGAGGCCAGTGGACTCATTCAACCCAACGACGTCATCTACAAGGTCAATGGCGCTAGAACTGTCGGCCGCAGCTACGACAACGTCGTGCAAATGCTGCAGACGCAGACTCGTCCACTCAGTATCCAATTCTTCCGTCCATTCCGTCGCGAAGGACTCTTTGCAGTCGAGTTCCGTGGCGCCAGCCTCAATATGACCATTACAACGGACGATGTGAACGTGATCGTCAAGGATCTCCCCATGGCTCACCCCAATATTGTGGGCTATGCGGAGGCTCATGGTGTGCGCATTTTTGATATTATCCATGCAGTAGATGGAGAAGTAATCAACGGACTCGAGTACAACCGCGCCATCAGCTTGTTGAGTCGCAGTACTCGCCCCATGGTGGTGGTTTTTGCACGTTCCAAGATGATGCCCCCCACTCCCGGTAGATCTACAGCTGTCATGACCAACCGTTTCTCGTTCGCGTCTACTGTGGCGCCATCGCCTCGCCCCAGTAACGTGGACGGTTTCGGCTCTCGTCGTGGCTCGGGATCCTCTATGATGAGCGGCGTGGACGGCGAGAATATGATGGTGGAGGAGATGCTCGAGTTCTGCGAAGGTCTGGGCAATGACGGCGTGTTGAACCAGAAAGAAGTGGAGATGCTGAAAGATATGGTGCTCACAATGCGGCCAGACGTGTGCAGTGCAGTGAAGCGGAAGAATAACAACGCTATTGTGGCGATTGTGCGCTCTCCGTTCATGAGACTTTGGGACAGTCTACTCAAGACCCGGGAGAGCATTGTACTGGCTGGACCTGTGTCTCTTAAACGCAAGAAGCGCTTCCACTTGCTGCTCACAGACCACGAACGCCTTCTCTTTGTCAATAAGGACACTAACTTATTAGAAGACGAGATCATGTGCTCGCAGATCGTGACTGTGAGCTCGCGCTCCAAATACCAGGAGCTCACGATCTCTACGAGCAAGACGGACTACGTGCTGATCGACAATTTCATTGGACCTGTCATTTGGGTGCGTGCCATCCTGCCTTACACGTGCACTCAGGGTATTCTCAAGGTGGCGAGCAGCAGACGCTTCCTCGTCTCCAAGAAGCGGTATTTCGTGCTGCGGGGCAATCGCCTCACGGGTTACAAGAAGGAGAGTATGGTGCACCAGGTCGGCGCTAAGAGCAGCACGATCTCTCTTGAGGATGCCAAAATTGACATCTCGGACCCGCGTAACCTCACGTTCATCATTACCACGCCCGAGTTCAGTCAAGCTGGTAAGAAACTCATCCTAACGGCGACGTCGACACGAGAGTTCAACAAGTGGAGTACCGCATTCCAAGCGCTGCAAACGTCGTCCCCAACCCCCGCAGCGTGATCTTAGCGAGACAAAAGTTGCTGGCCCACAAGAGACCAGCAGAACTACCCAGCTCAGACATCCATACGAGATCTTTGGGTGAAAAAGTCTGCCTATGGCAGCAAAAACGACAGGAAATAGAACTATCGCAGGCCGCAGGAGTGGCTAGACGAAACGCATTGTGATGCAGTGAATGGAAATTGAAGAAACAAGCTCGACAGCTTGTGCTGTGCTTACAACGTATGGGGCAAAAACACGAAGTCAAAACGCACATGAAGATGAAGCCAAATACAAAAGTTTTATAGTATCTTTAACCGAAGTAGTTCCTTGTTTTTCGTGTAAGCTTCGATCTCAGTCGCCAGTGCTTGGAACTCCTCGATCGGCGTGAGGTACGCCCAGGTTTGGTAGAATATAATTTTCTTCTGTATGGCTGTGAGTTTCTTCAATGCTGTCTTCCTCTCCCTTCTAGCTTGTTTGTCTGACTCACTATTGCGCACTAGTTCCTGCTGATACCGCTCTAATAATGCACGCGTGTCACTGAGAGCATCTAGTAGAAACACGTCCGTGCGTATTATCTGCTGCACATCCTGGATAGCTAGCGCATTCGTAGCCGATCCCTCACTAGACTGTTTCTCCAGGCAAGACAAGCACACGTGCTCCAAGGACTGGTAGCGTGCATCGTCACTAAGGACTCGGCATAGGTCTAGTAGCATGAATGCTGCCTCTGCCGTGTCTTGAGCGCAGTCGCCGTTGAAAGCTCGAAGCACCAACGCATATGCGAAAAGAATTTCAACTAGATGGTAGCGCAGACACGGCGACGGCTGCCTTCCATCAGGAAGCAGAGCGCTCATACTCTTAGGCATCTTCTGCGCAACGTTGGTTGTAAAGATTCGAACAGGATACAAAACTGAAGGCTCCAGTAACACGGCTGAAGACGCCTCACTCTCGTTCTCACCCTCATCATTTTCGCCTCCAATCTCCTCCAGAACCAGCTCACGGCGTCTTGCTGACGTCTCGTTTCGGTACTTGCGTTCACTCATCAACCACCACGGCGTCCAGAGCTCTACGAGCTTGCCCAGTCGTCCATCTGCCACTTCTCCTAAGAATTTTCTCCTCTCTTCAGGTGTTAAACAGTCAAGTGTCAGACGACCCTCTTTATCTAGTAGTGCCAGCTCCTGCATCCTCTGCACCAGCGCTTCCTCGTCGTCTTCTCCGTCTGCCAACTGCTGCTGTTCTTCCTGGAACTCCCGCACTCGCTCCAGCAGCTCCTGGATACTCCTCTGTTGCTTCTCATCGTCATTTCCCTTTGCATTCGAAGCCAGTGTCATCTCACTACGCACGTGGCTCTCGAAGAATTGCTCCGTGCATCCCTCGCCATGGGAGCGGTAGCAGTCCACACTGCAGTATGGAGTGTTGCAGCGTGGGCAGGTATATCTTGCCTCCTGCGTCGTGCACACGCGACACACTCGAGCCATCGACGCATTATTAACCACTGGCCCTTCAGAGAGCACTGGAGATGCTGACACATTGCTGGAGGGCTTCACCGTCGTCCGGAGAGTGCCAAGTCGGATCGGAACGGGCTCCATGATGTCAGTGGTGAGTGGTGACGGATACAGTATTGGCCGATATTCAGCCAATGGAAAAATATAGCCATTTCACTGCACGCTTCTGTAAAAAAAAAGTTGTTTAACTTTTTTTTTTTACGAGGTATGCGCTTGTGGTAGTATTTACATTTTAAGAATGCAATTATAGCGCATACATGTAGGGGGAGTCAGAATTGAGAAACGGTAAGCAAAATATGGCCATTCGCACACCTATAAAGTGGCCAGACATCTCCCATAATATCGCCACGGTCACAATCGAAATAAATGACCATATTTTTGTTGTTGGGTTCTTACTGCATGTGTGGTCTGTGGTAGATGAGGGCAGACACTACTCGCTTATGGAGGGTGGGTGCATCCGATGCACCCACCCTCCATAAGCGAAAAATTATTCCGTATAAATATAGTATTCATATTTTTTGTACGGAATTATTTACTATTGAAATATATGACTATGTGATATTATTGCACAACGACACAATATACTGCTATTAATACTATAAGAAGTATTATACTAGCCGTGGACGGTTCAGTCAATCGCCGACGATCCCATAACCGTAGTTGGATGGCTCAGAGCTTCGCAACGCTTAGCCATCTAGACAGCAACCTTCGTACAAAATTTAAGCTCTAAGCTCTCAGTTCCAACTGCATTCTCTACTGTAAAACTCTTCAGAATGAGCACTACACGCAACAGCGACCTTTGCCGCTTCTTTTTCGCTGCTGACACAGACCATTTTGTCTGCAACT
>NW_008649044.1:361083-365224 GCF_000247585.1 Phytophthora nicotianae INRA-310
TATCAGAGTCGAATATGGCATTTCTGATTGGTGATAATTGTTCGACTAACCAAGCTACTGCGACACGTCTCGACGTTCCCCTGATTGGTTGTGCGTCGCACCGATTTAATTTGGCTGTAAATGCGTATTTGGAAAGCTACAAGGCTGAGATCGAGGCAGTCAGCGCACTCATGGCGGCCTTGCGCACGGTCAACAGCCGTGCCGCTCTGCTCGAACACCCCCCCCCCTTTCGCCGTTAAGGCCAAACGTGACGCGTTGGAGCTCCACGTTCGAGATGGTAGCTCGCTACGTCCGTTTTCGGGACGACATCAAGCATGTGGAGTCCGTGTTCAACCTCAGCCGATGTACGAGCTTTGTTTGACTCCATCATCGAGCGCTTCCCAACGACCAAGGCTAAGTTGAATGCGACTGCTACTATCGTCCATTTTCCTACTTTTGAAGCAGCCGCAGTGAAGGTACTATTTTAATTCTAATACTACTATCGGTATGTGGAAATGCTAACGCTACTAATATTTGTATCTGCTTCATTAGGTCATTAATGGAGAGGTTGGCAGTCTGACGGCCAGTGAGTGGAAGGCAATCAAGCGCTTTGAGGTGGAGACGGCGTCAGCAAGCTCTCGCAGAAAGCGCAAGCGGCGTGATGACGATGAGAAGGAAGAAGACTTCGCTACGTCGGTGCTGAGAGCAAAGAAGGCGAGCGGGAGACAGACATCGGCTTACTACTCCAAGCTCCCAGAGAAGCTGCCTCCAACCAGCAACCGCTGTGAGAGGCTCTTTTCCCAGGCCAAGCTAGTACTGACGCCGCAACGAGCATCTTTGTTGCCTGTGAACTTTGAAATGCTAATGTTTCTACGTGCTAACAGAAGCTATTGGGATATGGGTATGGTGCAGGACGTATATGAGCAGATGTGAGATGTTTATGCGTCTTGAAGAAGTAAGGCTACCAATATATTTTGTATTTGACAATAATTATCTATTGTTCGTGAGCGTATTGAATAACTTATTACTGATAATGCTAGCAGGCCGTACAATAAGATATGGTATTTTCCGAGCCCTGGTGCATCGCGGTCTACACAGCATCTGGAAGCGGCCTTGGAACCCTCTCAGCGTCTGCAGGTGTTTGTTTGGGCAAGTGACCGCATTAGCGTGCCATCGCCCTTCTAGGACCTGCATTTTGTACCTCTCTGCCAGTTTGCCAGTGAGTATGATACCTTGCAGCATCAATGCAAGCCGCCGTGCATCAGAGAGCAAGAGACGTCTTCTAGGTATGCTTAGAGCAAAGCTGGGCGGTGCAAAGACTCCCGAACGCTCGTTAGCCGCATGCAAGGATGGTGACGGGCACCGTCGCTTCGCCTGGGTGCGGTGGGTTACCTACCGCTCTCCTTTTGTAATCCAAGGAAACTCGCCAATACGAATATTCGTATATATTTTCGAATGTGAATCCATGACTAAACTATGTATTTGCTGATCAGGTACACAAGACTAAACCCTATATTCGCGACCTCCCCGACGTCCACAATGCAGACTTTGACAATGATTGTTAGACGGAATTCACAGGACATCGCAGGGCTTTGGGAATGGACTGATGACAGCCAATCAGAGATCAAGTAAAACTACAATATTCGTGAAAAGCGGCAATATTCGTGTAGCTACTACTACTGTTCCTGCGGCTTGTGCGATGCAGCGCCACTACAGTTGACCAGCTAAATTGACCTCGTCGCCGCTTCCTACGTGCCCTGGTGAGCAGAGGGACATCGACGCAGTCTGTACATGCATCAAACGTCTTCACTGCATCATCGACGCTCTGATGAGCTAGACGCACTCCGGTACGTGTTGCTCTATCCTCAATAGCGCGCATCAGGTAACGTACGCCACTCAGACGCTTTTGTAGGTTTCGAGTGGGCATGTCACGACCGTCCAGCATCTTTAGCAGGGGTAGCTTCTTACTGGTATTACCACATTGCCACAACACACACAACTTGGAGACGGACTCTGGCAGCTCAAAGTCAGCTGGAACTCGACGAAAGCGACCCTTTCAAAAGAAACATGAGGTAGCAAGATGGTCAGTGCGATTATGCGTCGCAGCAGACGTATCCTGCCCGTTGTCACCTAGTTTGTTGATTAGTTCTGTCACGCCCGCTGAGTCGAGACAACGTTTGAGTGCAGCATCTAGTCCATCAAACGTCACGGTGCCCGCGCCGATGGCACGCTTCTCCAGCTCGCCCATTATGTCCTTTACAGTGGCTATCCGTGTGGCATCGTCGTGCTCCATTGGCTTCAGAATGGCATCAAACAGTGCCTTCATCTTGCCTAAAATGGCTACATGTGGAGGCACTCCCGTCGCTAGGAGGCGATTACCAGTACATGATACTTTAGACGATAAATCTGAAATGAGACTGGGGTGCTGGAATAATGCAGTCTCGAATAACGGCGGATTCGGATCCAAATGAGCTCGTACAAATGGTGCGTGATAAACCAGCAAAACACGCCAACGTAGGTAAGATGGGTAGGAAGCCCAGGATATACGCACTCAATCGCAGCTTCAACCTCAGCTTCGCGATCACCAAAATGTGGTGGCAGTACTGCAAATTCATGGCTTTCTAGCGGGAGCCCAGACACTGTTCGTCCGACGTGCATGTCCCCGGCTGCCTCATATCGAAGATAAGTGTTTTGCACTCCACCCAATGACCACCCTGCTCGAAGGTGAACAGACGTCGAATTTAGACACGCAGTCGATCCAGATGCACAATACGTTGCTGCTCCCTTACGCATCGAATGCGTACCCAGCTCGCCTTTATCAACACCACATTGGCGTAGCTCATCGACTACATCACCACTTATTAAGAGCTGCTGCAAACACTTACGAAAGCGTTCGTACTGGCTACTACCAGGGAAAAGGCGGTCGTCGCCGTCGAAAGATGTTGTTGCCCAAAAAACGGCTAGAGCAAGAACTGGGCATAACTCTGGTCTTAGTGGGTTTGCGCAAATGTGCCGAGGGTCACGAGGCCTGCTTCCGTCCTGGTCATTTTTTTGGTGTGCGAATTACACGCACAAGGCGTCTCCACTCCACTCGATATGGGCGTGACGAATACCAAATGCGTTCGCCGATCTGCACATAAGATTCCATGCAACAATCATGTATATCCGCGTAAAAATCATGTCTTTGGCTGGGTACTGAAGTAGCCGCTCGCACGGGTACCGGTATAAATCGAACGATAGAGGGTCCTAACCAGTCTTTACGCGTACTTCTCCACGTGCTGTAGCACTAGCCATCTCTCTCTTGAGCTCTTTAAAGTACTGACGCATCTCTTCTCCATCCGTGGTGACATTCCATGGTTTACCTAAACAAATAAGTCATTTCGGAATATGGGATGCCACCGACGATAACAACTATGGTTGGTCATTTCGCAAAATGATCGCCACGAAAAGTTAATTCTGACTTCCCCTAATTTGATGATTAACTCAAGCACACAGTATGTAATTTATCACCAGGCCTCATGATTTTATACATTTGTCAAATTAGCACGAAAAAAACATGAAAATAATTTTTTGTGATATTTGAAAAATGAAAAAGTGATAAATAAGAAAATACTATGTTAATTCATATGCAGTTTCACAGTCAAACAATGGTTGATGCTAAATATAGATGGCTTCAGGACATCCAAACTATCTCGACGACGCGTTCGAACATTCCTTAAACTCCTGCTTTGATACACGTAGTGGTGCAATACACGAAAAACCAAAAAGTGCAGTATCCCGAATTTAACGCCCGCCATGGGATGCAGTATGATCTCAAGATATCGTCGCGAGTTGCTGGAAGCAGCAAAGTAGCCAGCGTCATTTGACAGTTCTACTCTCTATTTTGGCGCGAAGGGAAGTCTGACATGCAGCGTAATCCAACTGACCATCACAAGATTTTACAAGTTCAACACACCGCTTTACAAATCTCACCTTGAATATCAGCATCCCTCCGACGGAGGCAGTACTTCAACCTCACCAGTGACAGCTTTCGCCGATCATATCTTGACCTTGTACCAGATCCACAGTAGCAACAAAACACTGGAGCACTATTACGGTGAGGATGGTCCCGTTGACTTTGTGTTTGCCAGTCTACTGTAGAGTATATCATCGGAGATCCCCT
>NW_008649044.1:367134-369393 GCF_000247585.1 Phytophthora nicotianae INRA-310
GTGGCAAAGCTTCACCATAAGCCTTAACATCATTCCATGAGGCTTGCATCCATTTCTCTTCACTCTCAGACATTTTCATATTGCCAATCACGCTCCAGCTCGTAGGATGTAGGTTGTGGAGATAACTCCAAACAATTTCGTGTACTGTCTTGTCCCCGACCCGCTTAGTGATTGACTCAGGATACGTGTCTTTCATTTCAGTATCAAAAGCTGGCGTTGTGTACGAGGATTGCAAGCGGAAAACGTCCGTGTTCACCTGGGTTTCGCTCAAATTCATGGGCTTGAACTTGTCCATAATGTTGAAGCGCAAATGAACAGAGTAAAACTTGAGCTGCAGCTTAAACCCCCATTGAGCCAAGTACAGGTGAGCCAAGTACAGCTGAGCTCCTAACTGCTTGCCTTTGTCGGTAAATGTGGCGCGGTCGTCAAGGTGGATTCCTGCTGCTTTGCAATTTGTAAAGAACCAGGCAAAGTTGTCTATTGTTTCCTTGTGGACGTACCGAGTGCCACTGGAATGTTGCGCTTATCCCCATCTTTACCAATTATCGACATTGTATTATGGGTGCTTCATGTGCGTTCATCAACCTCCCAGACAGGCAATATTGCATCTTGTATGCGCACGAGGCTACCAATAGATAAAAAAACAATCGGTAGAACCTGTTTCGCGAGTCCAACTCGAGACACACTCGTGATCCAGGGTTTGCCTCAGCGAAAGCTTCCATGAACCCTGGTAATAGACTGTATTCAACTTCAGGGCTCACAGTCAGACTAGCTTTCACCTCTTGTATAGCTCTGTACACTACTGCATGCTTGCTCTTCATATTGATATCATCCACCTTATCCACACTATTAACCACTCGCGTTAGTCCTGAACTGTGATCATCAAGAATCGCAGCAGTAAAACCAGTGAGTTCCTTAAGCTGACGCGCATTTACGTCCGGCGAGCTAGTACAGCACTGCGAGGGTGTCAAATTCAACTTGGAAATGTAATAAGCGCCACTTGGTACATGAGATAGCTTCATCACCTTTTTAACTTTGCCCGCGCTGGCCACGGACGATCTTTTCTTCGTCAAAGAAACCAACCAGCCACAACTGTGCGATGTGCACACCCACGTCTTCATATTTCCATAGGCATATTTTCTGTATACACCCCTGTTTGCATTGGGGGCGTAGTCTCTAACAAACGCCCCCGCTACAGGCAGGTCATCAAAGAAGGCGTGCAGGACGAGCTGGTCTTGGCCATATAGGCGCATTAAGCCGAGCTTGGTCATAGTGTGGATCAGAAGGTGGGCTTCCGAGTGTGAACTACGCCGTCAACGTGCATCTATAATTAAGGCGCAAAGAGCTTAAGACGACTTGTCTGTTTGTTTTCTCGCTACCATAACTACCAACCGCTGCATTTGTGGTCCTTGTTGATAAATCGATTTGTTCTTGTGGTCCTTGGCGATAAATATCCTCGAAATGATACCACCGGAAAGTCCGAAACTTTCAGCTTTTTGTGATACCTTTGTACGAGCGTCACACAGGGGTGTATATGTTTGACGTGCTAACTCGCTCGACGCACTGATGCACAACTGGACATATGTTGTGATTGCAGACGAAGTGGCTAGCATGACAGGAAGGTTTAATGGTCTGGCGACGCGAATTTAAAATGTCTGTGAACCTGGATACTTCGTATCTGGTGCGGGCTGCACCAATTTGGTCTCGTTACGCATCGTGCCTACAGCAGTACCAGGGATGACGGCTTTAATTCTACGTTTACCAGCTTGATTGGGCATTGGAGACGCCAACACACATTTGTTACAAAGATGCAATGTACATGCCCAAAAGTTGGAAGTATCCACTGATCCCCATGTCGGGTGTCGCAGAATGGTTAATCAAACATTCCATTCGTGTGAACCGTCATATGGATGAAGAGGGATTAAACGGGGATTGCGTTGTGCTTTTTGTTCATTATTCTCGCATTTGGTTCCGAAACCGCAAGTGTATTAACTTCATTACAAAGCCAAGCTTTATTAACGGAGTAACATAAGCTACTTCGAGGTCTGATTGACTCGCTCAATATGATCTCTTGCATGGTCGGCCCCATGACATCAGAAGACATAGAAGTCTTACGGAACGTGAACCTACGGAATTTAGCGGTTCATTTGTGCTACAAGTAAAGACGGCAAGTATTTGTATGGCCGGTGGGTCTATCGAACAATGCAGGCACTTACGACCAGCGATTTAGAGCGAATCGCTAAAAGCACAGCCAGAGTT
>NW_008649044.1:372798-374204 GCF_000247585.1 Phytophthora nicotianae INRA-310
CTGCGTTCTCGCAGGCTCCATTACAATCACTACCGGCACCGTCGGCTTCTTAACAACTCTGAGGGACACTCCTACCTCTAGCTCTTCGACCATCTTCTCACCAGCTTGCTTCGGCATCAGCTCAAACACTTCGATGGGCGGTAGCAGAACTATGCCTGGATGTCCGAAGTTGTGATACGCAATACCAAGAGCCGTGAAGAAGTGCAAACCACCCGCCGATGCCTTGTATCGGGATGGAAATCTCTTCTTATATTCAGCGTAAGTGAGATGGCCGGTCTGGCCTTTCCACCTGTCGATTCGGAACATATCCTTCCAGATATCGTCCACGAACAATGTGAGTACTCATACCCACGCGGTGTAGAACCGGTGCTTTTCATCGCACCACTACATGAGAATGCCTTGTTTGGAATCTCACGGTTGGCATTGCTAGAACAGTTCATATTTCCCATATATACATACGTTGAGTCTTGCCCTCACCCGGGAGGTCATTGTTTGGCGCCTTTGTGATAGATTGAAACAGTGACGGTATAGGCAGACGTAGCTGAGGCTTATTTTCTCAATCATTGATCCTCCATTCCAATGTCATCGTCGCTAGAGGCGCTGAACCCGTACGGATGTAGACATTACGCGACTGGGAGACATGTTATCAACGTAGTCAGCCGACGAGTCGATTTCAATCCTAGCTGCGCTACCATTCTACATGGTAGGCTAATAATTCACTGTTGCCTCGTGTTCATCATTCCTTGTCTTCACCAATGTTGTTGCATGCGCTTCGTCAATAGCGACAGCAGCTGTGTCTTCACATGAAGGTATCCTCTGCCCGCATGCTGTTGAAATTGAAGATGGTATCAGCACCTGTCCGATGCTCTCAGGGACCCGTTTGCCGAAGGTGTCCTGAATATCCAGTGACCAGCTGTCCTCACTTGGCCAACCCACTAGCTTTAACGGGAAATCACAAGCATGGCGACGTCGTCACCTAGTTTAGTTTTATGCAGCTCCTCTAGCTCCTACATTTGCGCAAATCCATTTCGTATCCCCTCCAGCGGCACCGAGGGTGGGGCGCATGCGACCCGCCGGGCCGAGGACATAGGGGGCAGTGACATCGGAAATGACGCTAATGCGAAAAACAAATACGATGATTAGAGTGTTGGGTGTGTGGGGTGGATCAGTTACCGAATCCTTGACTATATGGCTTTGTTTTGTGTCCAAGGATTATCATTTGTTGTGTTTTGAGTGATTCCCTCTACATCGTATATGAGCTTGAAAGATTCCTGATTGGGCATAACACATATGGATTTTTTCCGAGTGCTTGCGCTATTGCTTCCCTCAATAGTTTTACGCGTATCCTAAATAACAAACTACGAACTGAAGCTGGCATTTATGTGAAAACAAATCTCGCAGTAAAG
>NW_008649044.1:376944-378795 GCF_000247585.1 Phytophthora nicotianae INRA-310
GTTGGTGTCTAAGCTCCCTGACGCAAAATCATGGCAAGACTACGTGACCCAATACTGGACATCAAATCCTGAGTGCCATCAGTATCGAGCCGGTGTGAATATGCTCCCCCATGAGCGCAAAATACACCGCTCGCGCTTGTCCAGGATGAAGATCATCGCTGAGTTTGTTCAGGCAAGGTTTGATGGGGATATGGATCGCTTTGAAACCGAGTTTAGCTGTCTGATATCAGGCGATATGCCAGTTAACAAATCCTCGCGGCGATCCGAGCTCAGAAGCGTAAGTAATTTGGATACGTCATATGTATTTGTCGTCCCCAACTGTACTGTAGGTCGTTCTCGAGTGTACTCGCTGCCACCCCCAGGTGTACTGTACGTCGTCCCCAAATGTACAGAATGTCGTTCCCAACTGTATCTTTAACTGTACTTAATGTCGTTCCCAACTGTTCTACCGTTCCGAATTGTACTCTTGTCGGTCCCAACCGTACTCTACGTCTGTCCAAATTATACTCAAACTGTAAGTTAAGTCGACCCCAAATGTACTTTAAGTCGTCACCAATTGTACTTTACGTGTACTCTATACCGCAATCCACCCCAATTGTACTATGTGTCGACCCCAATTGTACTTTGTGTCGACCCCAATTGTACTTGTACCACCCCAATTATACTATATTCGACTACAATTGTACTTTGTGTCGATCCCAATTGTATTATGTATCATGTCTCTGTTGTATCCCCGTATACTCAATATTTACGTGACGATAAACAAATTAAAGCTACAATCAATTTCATCCAAAACATGTATATTTTTCGTTTATGCATCTTTTCCTAGTTTTTGCTTCGACACTGCCTATTCTTCACCTGGAGTATAGTCGTCGTCCGAGCCATCCTCCTCGCTGTTGAAATCGATCTCGTGGTACTCACCATCGCTGATCATAACTACTTCTTCCGCGTTGTGATCTGGGCCGTTTTCCCCAAGATCTTGCTCATCCCCTTCGTTCTCGAACGCATTGTCGACGATCACATCGCCTCCGCTATTGTCTCCACTTTCACTGTCGTAGAAATCATCAACGGGAAATGGAAACTCGTACGCAGGGCACTTGAGTTCGCCCAAGGCTGTCAAGCCGTAGAACTGTGCATTGTAGTCCACGAGACAACGATAATCAAACTGGTGATCACACTGAGGGCCTTCCAAAACAAAACCGGTGGTTGCATCACCGCAGACGCGGCACTTCGGGGGAGGTGGAACGTGCTTAACGATGATCGCCTCTCCGTCTTCAACATCAAGCTCGACAAGCGTCCGACAGTTTCCACATCTTGGGTCGTGCTCCATGCTCTGGATTATGCACGTTCGGTGGTACGGCTGTCTACAGCGGTCACTTCTGCATACCCATATGTCGGTATCGTCGTCATCAAATGGGCATAGACAAATACGACATTCAGTCACGCCCTCTCCTGGGTGTCGATTCGTTATGGGCTTGTCGTCCGTTGCATCGTTTCTCGACGTGTCCTCAACAGCAGTTTCGGCAGGGGGTGCTTCTTCAACATTATTCTGGCCTCCCAAGTCCAAATCGTTCCATTGAAAATCAGCGTACTCCACGAGAAACTCCCATGGATCCTGATCACGGTCGCGTATGATTTCGCTGGCGATCAGAGCATGTGATTCGTCATCACTGACTTGTAGCAGTCGCTCCAACAGTTCTGGCTCTTCAACTTGTCCTGGCCTTGCGCTATTGCTTCCCTCAATAGTTTTACGCGTATCCTAAATAACAAACTACGAACTGAAGCTGGCATTTATGTGAAAACAAATCTCGCAGTAAAGCATAATGACTTCAATTGGAAATAGGGACGTCT
>NW_008649044.1:391830-393016 GCF_000247585.1 Phytophthora nicotianae INRA-310
TCTCTATTAGATGCATTTCGGGACAAACAATAGAGAAAAATGGCAACTCTCTCATTTGTCTGCACCATTGCCCACGGTGAAAGCGGTGCTGCGTTTTCGACAATCGCGCAGAGATCGTGAAAAACACGCTTTGGCATTCTAAGGTTCTCAAAAATCCGCGTAGAATTTCCTTCCTCAAGCTCTGTAACCCACGCTGCACCAGTGAGCACAGACGTTCTACATGGGTCCTTGCAGATGTGACGCCCGCAGTAGTATCCGGACGTGAGAGTAATGATGCGCGCGACTTGCTCGAGCTCTTCATCACTGCTATCATTTGGATCCTCCATCGTTCGCGCCAAAATCGATCTGTTTTGTGGGTACACAAAACTGAGTTATAGAGTTTGTGTGTTTGGCACGCCAAATTGCAGTTTAGTCCAAAATAACGATGCTAGAAAACAATTGCGTTTTACTGATAAGATGCCAAACGGACGCAAAACACGATTTTGCATGCTCACAAAAAATAACAACGACCAATTTAATCGCAATTTTTTTATTGCGGAGATCCAAACGGGCCCTTAAAGCTTATCTTGGTGCTGCAGTAAAAGCAAGAGGAGTTGCACAAAAGGCTGTCATTCGGAACGTGTGAGCAAAGAATCAAAGGACAGCCCTCAAGCGACTCATTACCACTGATAACTTCTACACGCGGTGCACATTTTTGCTAGAGCGGCCCAAGATAGACGACTACTATGTGGGTACACATCGCAAAGGCAGACTTGGCCCGCTAACGTTGAATTCAAGCGAACAAAAGACCGAAATCCTCGCCATAAGTCACGTGTCGTCGAAAGGTACGAAGGAAATGATAGGAGTAAGCGCCGCTAGCACCTGCGCAAGGTACACTCTGCAATGGCGGCATCCCCAACCAAAGAGGTTCGAGAGCAGCTACTTCTGCCCCCTGTGCACCGTAGTCCATGTAGGATACGTACCACTGTGTAATCTAGTTCGCCGAGAAGAAATCGGCAACACGCTGATGGGTAGCCAGATTTGGCACCAAGTCTGGCGAAACGGGTTGGCGATCCCTGATCATTTGTAGAAGCGCATTCGCTTTCATAAGCACACACGCACCGACGCTGAAAACGAGACAAGAGTTAGCACAGGCGCCAGTCGTGAAAGCAGTCTTTACGTGGAACTCTTCTTGCTCTACCCTGTC
>NW_008649044.1:395776-397236 GCF_000247585.1 Phytophthora nicotianae INRA-310
CGTATACGCTGATTAAGGTTTGTTGTTCCTTTTCCCTCGGCTTGTTTAGTGGAGTGTAGCACATACTGTGCACTTGTAACTGCCAGTTGACTCCCCATTAGCATTAAGACACGGGGAAAAAAGTAGAAAATAGCCTTGGGTGTAAAGCGACGTGCTGGTAGTGAGCTTTTAAGGACAACTTCTTGCATGGTGGATTTGAGTGAAGGATTGTCGACAAGAGTGATTGGATGCAGCTAGAAGGAGAACTTGTGGCTAACCGTACGTCGGGTTTGGTAATTACAAATCATTTTTACGCATTAGTAATGCTTATGTAAAAACGTTTGCCATATATTATGCAAATCTAACATCAGAGTGGCTCCATACATAATGGGGCCAAATTTATGTACATTAATGTATGTCATAATGTATTTTTCGGGAACCGTGCCTTTGGGACATCTACGCATGGTCAAGTTAATCCGAGGCAGCGCAAGGACAAGTTGGTCCGAGCCGGCGCTATTCTGATTACGTTGCGGATGGTCAACGTTACCAGCAAACTCGAAAACGCCCATGCCAGGATGGCGGAACCTTACGTTCTGCCGACCACCTTAATGCGTTTTAACGGTAAGCAAGCGAAAAAAGTACGCCAGTGCATTAACCGTTCTCTCATTTTACTGCTGCTACTACAAGAATTACAATAGAAAGATAAAATGTTTCAAAATTACCGAGAGAAAGCAACCTCTCGGTCGCTAATAACCGGAACAAAGACGAGGCGGAGCTATGCACATTGTTTTTCTTCAAATGCACGTTTGAAACGGAACGGAGGTAGTCTCACAGTAAACGTTTTCTACCTGATATGACCGGTAGGCAACTACTCTGTCAGATATAACTATCATGTTACTCAGGTCGCCTCGAGTAATCAAGCTATTGTTGTGGCCAAAAGGTCCATATAAGGAGCCAGCATCCACGGTTATGACTGATAGAAGCGGGAAATGAAAATGCTCTCCTCTGTGCGCTCTAGCTCTGGTCTGCAGAGGCACACAGGCATATCAAATTTGTTGTGAATTGTGCTGATCTCCAATATGGTACTTGAAGTTGTAGAGTGGAAGAACAAAACGGCACAGGAGAGAAGAACTGGAGCGAGGAGGCTCCGTCGGGAGTTGAGAATATAAGTAGTGCCTACGGGTGACTTTTGCCGCCCAGTTGATTGTCTACTATCTTCGACGTGGCCTTCGTCTCTGCATTTCAGCTGCTGTTCACGACAAAATTGAAATTATCCATATGGAAGTCAGTATTCTGACTTCATTGTAGAGACTCACGCTTTTCAAATGTGATACATAAAGGTCCTGGGCTTCTTCATAACAGCACAAATGCAGGCATCGGCTAGTTTCGACTCGATGTCAAACTGATAATGCACAAAAACATCTGGAATCAATTTTCATGTTAACCTGCTCTCCGACAAGCACAACATGGTAATTTTGAGG
>NW_008649045.1:0-1073 GCF_000247585.1 Phytophthora nicotianae INRA-310
AATCTCCGCACGGTTGTGCATCATCAGTACCTGGGTCTCAGCTCGACGGTTGTCTGTGCTTGTACGAGGAGGTCCCATGACAAAGGCTCCCGTTGAGAAGACATGCTCTTGGAAGGCGTTCGAAGGGCTCCGGCCTAGCCATACACGGGCAAGAGCAGCAATTGTTGGGAACGTTGCAGCCCCAGTCTCACGGTACCAATGGCAAATGTCAATGTGCTCGCATAGAGCTTGCAGATTCCAGCAAACGTCGTTTCTGCGTCGGACTAGGAGGGACTTGGTGAAATCTGCTTCCGTCAACTGGTCGTCCGATGCTTGTTGGAGCGCAGCGGGTACCCAGTTCACACTGTGCTGGTACCACTTCGCGAGGACTTCATCGGCTTGGTCGTGAAGGCTGGCCACAGGCGTGCTGCTTGAAGACGAAGCAACCAATGGCGCGCCACACATCACCAACTTGGCGTCAACAGACGGCACCAAGTCCAGGTTTGTTGGGGTATCCACGTCCGTGTGCAGGCTGTTGTTCGGGTTGGAAGCGTGGATTGCCCGAAAAACTTCTCGGTGTGCATTGCGAAGCACTTCTTGCCCTTGCTTATAACGGCATCCACATCACCTTCATCTTCTGTGAGCCCAGCGGTGACATTGGAGCCTTCATCAGAGACAACCCCACCAACGACGGCTTCTTGACGTAGCTTTGGAGGTTGAATGAGACTGTCGACCGTGAACTTCGTTCGGGGGTCGAGCAACAAGATAACCACCGACTCATCCGTAAGCGTGGGCAGCCTCTTCAAAACTTGCCCCTTGATCCGGTTCACACAAATCATGGCCTTCTCTGAGAGTGCGCCAATCTGAATATCGTTACGGGGAAGTGACTTCTCGTGTGTCTTTGGTGGTCTCGCAGCATCGAGATCGTAGATGTGGAATGTGTCTGTGGCGAGCCGGTCAAGTGCAAACTTCATCAAAACGATAAGGTCTGATGAGACTTGGTTGCTGCGCTGTACGTCAATGCGCGCAAGGTCAGCCAACGATTGCGTGATCGCTTCAACTTCTACCAGTAGTCTCCACTCACTGAATGTGAA
>NW_008649045.1:4558-5608 GCF_000247585.1 Phytophthora nicotianae INRA-310
ACCTTGGACATCTTACGAGACAACAAGCTATACGTGAAGCTATCCAAGTGCGTCTTCTGCGCTGACGAGATTCCATGTCTTGGAGATTTTGTTGGAAGAGGCGGCGTACGGATGGATCCAGACAAGGTGCAGACTATCAAGGACTGGCCGATACCAAGAACACAAGAGGAGCTTCACAGATTCCTCGGTTTGACCGGATACGTTCAACGGTTCTGCCCAGACTACGCGAAGCTGACAGCCAGTATGTTTACGCTGCTCAAGAAGAAGTCCAAGCGCAAGGCGAAGATTCAGTTCGACGAAGAGCAGTCTAAGAACTTCAAGGAACTGAAACGACAGCTGTGCAATCCACCAGTGCTGCACTTGCCCGACTTCAATCAACCTATGCATTTGAGCACGGATGCAAGCGAGTTTGCCGTCGGAGGAGTCCTGTTCCAAGTTGTCGACGGTGTTGAGCTACCCATAGCTTACACCAGTAGGAAGATGAAGTCCGCGGAACTTAACTATCCGACGCAGCAGCAAGAGCTTCTAGCTATCGTCCACGCTCTAGCAGCTTTTCGAATTTACTGCTTGGACATACCACCAATCGTGGAGACAGATCACAAGAGTCTTGAAGGTCTTTTTACTCAGAAGATGGCGAATCGTCGTCTTGCGCCCTGGTACGATATCCTCGCGGAGTACCAGCCAACGTTTTCATACCTCCCAAATGCGAAAAACGGAATCGCAGACGCGCTTAGCCAAAGACCAGACTTGCAACCGGAAACGAAGTACTTCCATGACTTGAGTGTGACCAGCTTCGACGATACATATTTCAGTTTGGCGATCAGCGAGGTGACGACGGACAGTTTATTGGTCACCAAGATTAAACGAGCCTACATGAAGGATCGAGAAGCTCAAACAATCTTCACAGCTATCAAGCGGCGTACAGACAACTCGCAGCCGAAAGCGAAGCAGCACCAGCATAGAAAGTATCGCTGCTATACCGAAGGCGATGGTTTGCTGTGGTACCAGACTCCATCCGATGATGTCCCACGTATCGTGGTGCCCAACGAC
>NW_008649045.1:25167-26604 GCF_000247585.1 Phytophthora nicotianae INRA-310
TGGTATTACTAACTTATTGCAATGTTAGTAGTACTATGGAATGTATAGTATAGTAATGAATAAACAAGCAGATGTAGGGCGGCTTGTGGAAGCTTCTAGAAGCTTCCATCCGTCCGAACTGCGGGGGCGGCATTTTTACTTTGACGCGCCCTCCCCCAAGTTCATATCTTTTTGATATATGCTCCCTGTAAAGAAATAGAACCGTTCAAACGAGGCATCCATCATACCATAATAGGTCCTCTGGGCGAGAACGGTAGTGTTCCTCAAATCAAGCAAACGAAATTGCGGAAGTCCTCTGTTACCACCGTGTTGTACGGCAGACCGTCATTGAGCAACCACCTGGCAATGTGCACGTTAAGCTCCTTTGCCGTCGGGCCCCATAGCCTTTGCAGTGCACCTCGTTTTGCCATTGGCTCTTGGGGCGACAAGTGGGCAGATGAGTCGACACTGCTCTGAGACAAGTATCCAGGGGCCGACTCTAGTTGGTTCCGGGCTCACTTAACTTGCTTCTGCATCTCAGCCATACCAACCGGATGCTTGCCATGTTTTGAGACCATGTTGTCCTTGACATTGGAAGTGTGACTCCAACGCCCAAGCCCGCTCATCCACGCATCTCCTGGATGGTTTGCCTGGCTGGAGGCGGTTGCCGCACACAGAATGCATATAAGGGTGAACCGCTCAGCATCGTCATCATCACCCACCGCATAGGGAGTTGCGAGTACCTGTGCCACGTCCCACACGTTATCGCGTTTACCAGGTTCACGGAAGTGATGCACATCAATCGGAATCCCGTATGAGTCCACACCAACAGGACTGTCGGGCGGCAACGTTGCCTCCGACGACTGGCTGCTCATTAGCTCCGTCGTGTCCGTAGAGTCCTGGCTACTGGCAGGTTCTTGAGATGATCCAGGCGCCCACCCCACAATCTCAAAGGTATGTCGCCGATCGTCCGCAGCAACAGTCCCCGCAGACAGATTCTTGGACCTCCAATTCGTGACACACGACGCACTGCAAAATCTATAACGCATCTGTTAGTAAAGTGAATTCAATTATAGAATCTATAATGTTTAAAGTTACTTACCGGACGGCGATGTTGTCCGGGTCGTATAGGCCGTTGGAGCAGAGATGATGGACCGGCCTTTGGCAAACAGAGCAAGGGTCCGTTACCGCGATGTCGGGGTAGTCACATCCAACAAAGGAGCACTTCATTGGTGCGAGAGAGGCGTTGAGCGGGCTGGAAAGGCAGTCTGGGTTGCAATGAAAATCGCAAAGTGAGTGAAAGCTCGCTCAGGTCGCAAGCAAATGAGATTGACTTGCGCATCAGAGCTGAAAAGGACCCGTTGAACGAAGTTACTTTGCAATTGTGCTTGAAGGCTCACCGGCAGCCATTCAACTTGCAATCCCGTTGTGTTCGAGCGAAGAAAACGACGGGAATAT